>NW_019384727.1:189597-266571 GCF_000671375.1 Centruroides sculpturatus
GTGGATAGTCGGAGGTAGGACAAGGTCGTACCTCTTTTCCTGGCAACGGTTTGGTGGAAATCGCCCACTTTGTCACTGGATGGAGTTTTTGTTCTTTTGATCCCGTGAGGTGGGGATCGGTTAGTCAGGTCGAGTGGCGGAGGATGAGAGGGTTCGTCGGTAAGGCGTCGGCGATATCCGAATAAAAGACACCATTAAAAGATCAGTTCGTAATTACGTAATTACGTAATCAGGTTGTAATTTGTAAAGAAAAGTTACTTTTCATAGATGAGATTTCTTCTCAAGAAATATCGGTGAGTAAAGCAGCTACAGCTAAATCGAAAGTAGAGGGTAAGGCCATACAGTAGACTATCCTATAACACTGTAGATATTTCCGTGTTATATGAATTCCATGTTGTACGAGTCACTTAGATTTTACAAATACGTGAGCCGTTCACAGCCCGGCACACGTATTTGTAAATTCTAAGTGACCCCTACAGTGTTATAGGGGTCTACCGTACACGCTGTCATTGCAAAAAGAAGTGTTTCACGAATAAATGCAGTTTAAAAGCGAGGGACTCAAAGTGCCATAACAGTTTAAGTTATTGCAATAAATAATATTGTACAACGTCAATCACATAATTTATGTGTAAGTTTATTATTGTATTATATTCTTTAATGATTAAGAATGCACTGTTCGTTTTAGGTTCAACAGTTTATTTACATGTGCCGTTACTTAAGCTTTCTCCTATTTTGACATATTAACGAGTTTCATTTTTGTCTTAACGTAATAAAAATATTTTTATTGAGCATTCACCATCAGTGAGTGCATGCCGAATGTCGACATTTGCCGGTGTAAGTGAGAAATGATTATATTTAGCAAATATTTCGTACATACACGAAACGACTGTGTGAATGTTGACATTCGCCAGATATCGGTCATTCACAGTAACATATACACAGTTTGAACAAACTTGTAATGCCCTAGAAGAATTTATTTATGTAAGTAACGATAATACAGCGGTATCCGAAGCTAAAAGTCTATTGGATTCAATACAAGAAATGCCATTTATTTTATGTTTAATAGTATGGTTTGCAATGTTGTGTAAAATCAACGCTATCAATATTATTTCAAGCAAAAACAATTATTCTTGAGTCGGCTTTTAATTTAGTCAATAAAATTAAAACTGAAATCCAAAATTTAACACATTTTTAGACGAAGTAAAAGTGCTAGCACGTAATTTGAATATTTCAGAACATTTTCCTGAAAAAGGAAAAGGTTATACTCCGAAATAGCAGATGAAGCTTTAGAAAACCCGGTAGAGGAATTTTAGATGTTATTTTTTTAACACTCTAATTGATACTGTTATTGTACAAATAGAAGATAGATTTAAAAGTATACCAAATATTATTTCTGATTTCAAATTAATCACTGATATGAAAACCTTAGAAAAACATGAATTAGAAAAATGTTCCAAAAACTTTGTAAAGTTTTATAACAAAGATGTAGATGAAAACCTAATCCAGGAAATTGGTTTGCTACGGGATTTGATTTTGAATGAAAGGGATGTAAATAACGCACAAGACATATGCAATACATACTAAATAATAATTATAATGAGTTATTTCTAAATGTATTAAAACTTTTCTTTGCGTTGTCAGTTACTATAGCAAGGGCTGAGCGCTCTTTCGGCAAATTAAAATTAATAAAGAATTATCTTCGATCCAGCATGTGTGCGGAACGCTTAATGCATTTGCTATATTAAGCATGGAAAAAGAAATTAAAAAATTATAATTTTCCTCAAGTAATTCGTGTATTAGCGAGAACAAAATCACGCTTTAAATAAACATGCATTAATATATGTTCGTGTTTGTAATTTTTTTTATTTTACAAAAAATGTAGGGCCCAAATAGTTTCTTGCACCCGGGCCCCTTTATAGAGAAGACCGGCCCTGGCGGCAAAGAACGTTAATCGAATCCCGGGCGAAATTCATTACTTTAAAATTCTACTTGGACATTTATTTTATCGCAGATTTCGACCGGCGAAATTAATTTTAAGCCGAAATTAAGGGGAAAATAAAATTATGGCTTGGTCAAATATTCGATTTCCGCTAGTCCGACGGGAGATGGTCCATCGACTAAAGCTTCGACAGATGGCGCCGGAGTAAGCCGACCGCTTTTCCCGTCTCTTCCTTCCGAATTCCGGAACGAGGGACGACGACGTTTTATTATTACTTCCGGCGGCCCACCGCGCATTAGTACGCCGTTTACCTACGGAAAAAGGAAAATTTAAAACGGTGGCCGAGTAACCGCCGAGAGGGGGCGCCACGGACGGCGGGAGAGACGTGGCGGCCAGGCGGAAGAAGGAAGATTTCGTCTTTGGTCGGTTGGAAGTTATCGGGAGATCGTTGGACGGGGAGGGGGACCCCGGGCAGAAAAGAGGCGAAGGAAGGAGGGTCCCGCATGCATATTTCCGTCGACGTCCGGCCGGGCGGTCGGACGGCCCGCGTCTTGCTGCTGTTGTCGTGGTGCGTGGCGGGGACGGCACCCGGCTCCGGAAACGCCACCGCGGATCCAGGTAGGAACGGCGGACGAAGCCCGCCCGACTGTCGGACGACAACTAACGTGGCTCTTTTCTAACTTTTGGCAGAGAAATGCAAGACTCGCTTTCTGTACGGATCGAAGGGAACGATTTCCAGTCCCGGATATCCGGACTCCTACTCCAACCACACCTCCTGCGACTGGTACATTTTCGGCAAACCCGGACAAGTCGTCACCATCAGGTGATCGCCTTTCTCTTTTATCTTAAGCCGCCCTTTCCGCTTCCTTTAATTAAGCCCGGCAAGGGAAATATCTGGGCATGGGTAAAGATTAAGCTTTAATGTCGAAAGGACGAGGAGAGAGAGGGGTGGTGCGTCGTAGATTATAAATGCTTTGTTCGAAATCATTAGTTAAAAGTGAAGTAGTTAGTCGACAAATAGATAAGGACTTAATATCTTGTAATTTGGAAAATAAACGTTTAGAAATTACATATAGTTAAATATTAACGAATAAAGAATTTTTAAAATTGTTAGATTGGTCACTCGGTGACGTAAGATAAGCTTTCTCTAAGTAACAAATATATATATTTACTTATGGTGCGGTGTTTTATATTTCATTTAAAAAATCAATTTTTTAAAAAACTTCCAGGGTTAGTACCGAATACTCCCGTGGTTTTTTATCCATAACCGCATTTTATCGGAGACAAAAACTACTAAAGATTACAATTGTTAGTCTTTATTACACCGTGCATTTCGGGTGCAAAATTTTGTTTCACTCGCACCTCTCTTCGGGTAATAGGTATCTACCATCGGTAAACGTTACAAAAATGATGTATTACGGCATTCGATGATTTATATTATATCGAACTAACCTCTTACGTTAAAACGCGGCACTCGGCTATATCTACGTCCCACCCTCCAGGCACGGTTCTTTTGTCTATTTACGCGCTATTTTGCCTTTACCGTTTCCGCCCGTACGTCGTCTATCTCCACCCCATTATTTAAGTTAATGGTGTTGCGCGCATTTACAACTCCCAAGTGTTCCTCGAATCTCCGTAAAAGTTTATCTTTTTCTTTGTGGATTATTTTTATATTATTATTTATTATACGTCCCAAACACTTAATACTGTTTTTTAAAATACGTTGGAACTCATTTACACCCGAGGATGGCCTATTCCGGGAGGCCGAAAACGTTAGTGTTTTATTAAATAAACGTTTCTCGGCCACGGAAGGCGTTTAATGTTTTATTAAGTGTTTTAAAAACGCCGAGTTTGATATTTAGTTATTTTACTGTACATCAAATTTATTACAATGATCGGTTGTTTAAAACATTATATAAGTTTACTGTATTTAAATTAGTTCAAAGGGTATAGTACATACTTTTGCATTTGAGTTTCACTGGTTGGAATGTTTTCGTTACTAAAAATAAGTGTCTTATTTAAGTATACCAATAATAATTTTTGTCACACAAATAATTATAAAGCGTAATAAATATACTACTTACTTGGAGTGAGTGACAGGCGGGATACTATTTCCAGATTATTTTCATCTTGGTGTATAAAATGTGAAATTTTTCTTAATGGAGACGTATCGTTAACTGAACTGTAGAAAAAAAATTAAATTGTAAATCGAAAACAAAGCGGGTAGATAGTAGTTTAAATTTTAGTCAAAAAACAGATATTAATGAAAGAATAATAAACCCGCAGCTATACAGTATTTTATAACTAAAAGCATTTACTGTATTTTAAATTTTCTTAGAAATGCGTTTTTAAGGGGCAATTTTTTCCATAGATAATTGATTTAATATTCCGATAAAATCGTCTGTAGATAGGCTACTAAATATCTAGGTATCGTCAATTAATGAAACTGTGACATCGCACATTCACTCGTAGAATCCACGAGATCATATAAACGTCTCTCGTCCCGCTACCACTGGCGAATTGTAACCCGCTTCATTTCCTATTTAAACGATTCCACTTTAGGAGTTCGATGCAATATATCAAACTTTCTTACCATTCGATCCAAATTTCACGGCTATCGCACTCCGTATCGCGCGTTTCGACCCTATATCTTTAAATTCTTTACATTTCTTGTCGTATAAACACCCGCACGTTCTGACTTCTTCAATAAGTAATTCCAAATCTACTGGCTTTCTCGTTCTCTTAGCTAAACTTTCCGCCATTACGACTATAGCCTGGACTCCGCATTACCTGAAAACGGAAACTCAGAAACAGAAATGAAACATATAGAGATTTATTTCAGTTATGTTTTCGTTTTAACTGGACACCACTACAAATGCGCCTTCCGTTGATCAGTTCTGTAATTGTCGTAGAGTCAAATATGGACGACGCTACGGATTTTGCCACGATTTCTCTGCATTTATTAACAATGAAATTGTTTAATAAATAAAAAGACAGTCAATTGTAAAAAATTTTTTGTTAAAACTTTGGTCGATCACCTTTTATTTCCGTTAAAATTTCAGGATAAACTTCAACGACCGGACCTTCCTTTTTAGGCTACACGGTCGCCTATAAAACAGTCCTTTAAAGACGTCGAAAGATCACCAATTTCAGTTTTTTACAACTTTTTTTACAAGTTTTAGTGCTTAAATTGGATTATTTCTGTATTTTAAAGGACTGTTTTATAGGCGACCGTGTAGCCTAAAAAGGAAGGTCCGGTCGTTGAAGTTTATCCTGAAATTTTAACGGAAATAAAAGGTGATCGACCAAAGTTTTAACAAAAATTTTTTACAATTGACTGTCTTTTTATTTATTGAAAAATTTTTACATTCAGCGAAATTTTTAAAAGTGAAATTGTTAATAATCTTTGAATTATTTACATTTTTTGTCGTACAGACGTGTGTATTTTCTAACTTCTGATGAAGAATTCGAATCTATTTGTTTCCTCGTCGTTTTCGCTACACTTTCTGCCATTACGACAATCAAACTACGCGTCACAAATCCTCGCGTTTTTATTGGTTGCGGTACGACAGAAGCGCGGAACGAAAACGGAAAAGTTAAATAATTTTTAACCCCGCTTTCGTTCTCGTTTATGTCCAACCGAACGTTACAAAACTGAAAGTTCCGTCGGTTTGGCTTTCGGTTTTACGATTACGTGGCGGATTCCGGCAGTCCCGAGTTGCCTTCCTGTTTCACCTATGTAAATTACTGGTCCATTGCGCGTACATTTTAGCTGGTACGCGACACCTACTTGGTCTAGTTTTTCTTTATTTTTTTAGATTGGCTGCTAGTGCCACTCCGTATTCCTCGTATGTACGGTACCTTTAATATAAGGGAATGACGTACTGTACATATGTTATCCTCTTTTTTATTTTTAACATCAAATCTGTTTTTTATAAATTCCGTTGTCCATTTCTTAATAGTCTACTGGGGTAATTGGTATTTATTAATTAATTTCGTTGTTTTTTTCTGCCTTAGATGTTCTGTAACAAAATTTTCTCTCTCAATTGTTATGGGACAATACGATTTGTAGTTTAGATTTTTATCCATATTGCGAGTTTTTATAGGGTTTTATATTAAGAACGTTTTTCCCGCGGTTTATAGTTATGTCCAGATAATTAACTTCATTTTTACTTTCAAATTTTAAAGTATTGCTTAGTATATTCGCATATTTGCGTATTATATTTTCATATAGTTATTAACGTGTCGTATATTATTGTAATGTCATCCACGTATCTATTAATAGCTACAAATACTATTCCTTTTAAGTTTGCTAATTTTTTGTCTACCTCTATCGCGCGTATTTCGGCAAGTTTTGGGCCAATTACCGCACCCATTTTTTTGTCTATATTTTTCATCGATACGAAAGTAATTATTCGCAAAACTATATTTTATTAATTCTAGTAACCAGTTATATATGTCTAGATTAAGTAGGTTTTTTTCAATAAATTCCCACTTTACTGACGGGTACGTAGAGACTACGTGTTGACTTGCGTCAATTTACTTAATAATTCATCGGTGTTTTTAATGAATAATTTGAATAGGGGACTATTTTTAGTTTTTTCTTAGTAAATAATTGTAAATTGTATAATAGTGTGTTTAAAATCTGCTAATGGTCACGTATATCATCCGCTTTGTGTTTTCAGACGGATTTTGAGTTGTGCTTTTCTAATGTCATTATAGTTGAGCATTTGTTTTCTCTTTTCCCTGTTTGTATAATTTTCTGATTTCTCTTTTTATTTCTTCTTTTGGATCTTCGGTTCGTTCTATAAAATCATTCCTCATTAACAATGATGATTTGCTTTGATTATAATTAAATTATTTTTCTTTAAATATTTTTCATTATTACGCACTTTTTTGAATAATTTTTCCGTCCCTTTCTGTTAACATTATCTCACTTATTGCTGTTTTCTAATTTTTTAATGTCACTTTTTTGGTGGTCTATTCCCTTCTATTCCTTCGTTTTATTTGATTTACCGCTTTATCAATTTCGGATACTACATTAATAGCTTTATCATTTAGGGCATATTGTGTTCTATTCCTAGTTGCGGGATATTTGTTATTAATTTCGGTATTTTTTACTTGTCTTATTAACTATTGGCTTACTTTCCCATTTTCTTTTTTCACTCGGCGTTGAATATCCGAATAGTTTTTGTAGTTTCTGATCTTTTCTTTCCTTATATTGCCAGTCGGTAATTTCTTCAACTGGTTCTGTATTTCCTCGTAATCTTCGTATCTGCCGTTTCAGTGGGAGGAGTTTTTAGTTTTGAATTTTATTGCAGCTTTTACCATTTGTTTCTCCGTCTCCCTCTAAAGAGATAAGCTTTCTCGTTATATAAATCAAATACTACGATATGACAAACATTAAAACGAAAACTATATAAAGAGTGCGGTTATTTCGGCCTGTCGTCGTCACGTTTACGCCATACTCGGATGGTACGAAATGGTACGATTTCATCGGTCTAATCGACAGCGATTGAAAATACATGTTAAATTTTTCAGATATCCTTTTTTTCTAATGTTAACTCTAAGAAACTACCATTTCGCAGCTAAATATCAAATTGTAATCTGCCAAGGAATGAAACTGGGCAAAAAGTGGACCAAATATTTAGACTCGGCACCCTCAGAAACCACTTGTATCATATTTTGTTCAATTGTATTACGTAATTTTCCTATTCTCTCGTTCCTGGATAAAGTCCATCCGTATGACGTATCGATGTATTCCAGGTGGTAGTCGTTCCGTTCGATATCTTTAAAATTATACACTATCGGACACCAACCTTTCGGGAAAAGATAAATTTGCTGTTTTGTATAATCGACTCTGACTCATTTGTGTAAATCGTTGCAAAAAAAATTAAGGGGAAAAAATTAATAGGCTAATACACTCGCGTACAATTTTCAATTTTTTAAATGCCGCGACTAAACTTTTTTTAAATATTTAATAAAATTTTGACTGGAAAATAATTGTAAACTAGATTTACGTACACACATAATATTAGAGAAAAATTTAACCACTTGTTTTCTGCCGATTTCGAATAGTAATATTCAATTACTATTTGCGGATTCTTGGGGTTCCGCCAAGATACTTATAAGAAATTTTATTAATCATTTTGTTGCTTAGAAAATAAACACGACATTCGACTTTATTTTTTTAAATTTATAACTTAAAATGTCACAATAGTTGTCGAGCGTGGTAAAAGTTTGAAGATTTAGAAATACAGTACAATGACAAAAGTACATTAAATGCAAGCGTTTCGTTGTTAATTAAACTTGCATCTGTTTTCTGAATTTTTCCCATGTAGAAAGTACTGTATTCGTTTGTCTATTTGTAATTTATTTTGTATACTAGTACTTTCTATGTATTAACAGGACTTATTATACTGGGAATTTATGGATGCAGATATTTAGTCTTACAGTTCATAAATAATGTTTTTTATTTCAGGTGAACTAAATAAAAAACATTATTTATGAACTGTAGGACTAAATATCTGCATCCATAAATTCCCAGTATAATAAGTCCTGTTAATACATAGAAAGTACTAGTATACAAAATAAATTATAAATAGATAAAAAAAAGGACAAAAAGGCATAATAATTAAGTATTCGTTTGTCGTTTGTTCGGGCAGGGAATAAAAAGCATTTTCATTTTACAGTTAATCGATATTCGCTTTTAAAGCAGTTTCGACTGTGTCATTGTAAGTGCCAATATTCAATATTCTAAATAATTTAAATTAATAATAGCCATGCCAATATTTTAAACAGTATGCATTTCATAATAATAAAGAAAACACCTTTTTTTGCCGAGAAATAAATATAATTTGCAAAAACAAACGTTTTCAGCCTAGTTAATAGTATGCATACTAGTTATAGATACTAGTATGCATTTCGCATTACTAGTATCTATTTTCTTTTTACCTCTCCCAATGATTGGTAAATGATCTTACGGTTACGGAGTTTATAAGTGAAAATTCATTAACGGTCTATTACTGGGCCACGGGCCTTGATATACGCTATCTGGGACAGAGGGGACTTATTCCCTCCCGTATTTTTGCAGCGGAAAATTGTTTCCTTTTGCAATGAGCATATATCGTAAGACAAAAATTAAAAATAGAAACCTGTACTGTATGCAACGAATACACCTTATTTTGAGTATCAAAATTTCCCCCCCAACGGATTCGTGTACATCAGTGTTTATCAACCTCTAACGAATCGTCGCCCCCTTCAATAAAACCGTTACGTAGTATCGCCTCCTTCACTACAAAATTCCGATGCCGAGGGCCAAGGCTAACGCCAAATTCGTACTGCATAGAATAGACTAGTGACTAGTAATGTTGTTTGTTTGATTATTGTACGATATAACGAATAAAATATCTAATTATTCTTAATATAATGTTTTACTATATCGCCCAGAAAATTGTTTTTCGCCCCCAAAATATAAATTGTTACTAATCGCCCCCTCAACACGGAAAAACGCCCACATGGGGGCGATATCGCNAATATCTAATTATTCTTAATATAATGTTTTACTATATCGCCCAGAAAATTGTTTTTCGCCCCCAAAATATAAATTGTTACTAATCGCCCCCTCAACACGGAAAAACGCCCACATGGGGGCGATATCGTCCCGTTGAGAAACACTGGTGTAGATGACCGACATCCGGAGGATGAATACAGGGAAGGCTTATGGGAACTGGACTATTTACCTTCGTAACACGCTATTTAGGTGTTACTAACGTGAAGAAAACCCCGACCCGCGACTAACTACCAGAGTTCGGTGGTTTTATCCACTGGGATACCGGAGGGCGCTTATTAGAATAAGAAAGTAGCGTTCAGAAATGAAAACCCGAGTGGTTAGATGCGCAAAATGAAATAATTGTAGATTTTTCACAGCGTAACACTTTCGATTGCACGCAGGCGAGTGCTACNATCCACTGGGATACCGGAGGGCGCTTATTAGAATAAGAAAGTAGCGTTCAGAAATGAAAACCCGAGTGGTTAGATGCGCAAAATGAAATAATTGTAGATTTTTCACAGCGTAACACTTTCGATTGCACGCAGGCGAGTGCTACGGGCTACCCGTCGCAGTAATTAAGTCAATACGATATAATATCATTGTTAAATTATATCCTTTTTTATAAGAATTATATTTAGTTTATTATTTTGTTAAATTTTATTTGTCAACTAGCTGCAAGGACCCGCTTCGCTGGGCAAAAAGTAACGATAGTGAAGATTAAGATAATTACATTATAGCTAATCTTACCCGTTTTCACAGAATGCAAGAATTAGGTCCCCCGTTTCCAGACTAATTACAGACCTGTACTCGATTATATTTCTTAACGTCTCCTGTTCACGTCCAGTCAAACGAACTATTTTCAACGTTTCTGGAACGTTTACAATCGTTCTATAATCGAACCAATATTAGAATTTTATGTTCGAATTTAATTCGAACAAATTCGAACATAACATTCGTACTGTAATAGAAAACCACTTTCAACCACTTTCAGCC
The DNA here is from genome assembly GCF_000671375.1 of Centruroides sculpturatus. Taxonomy (NCBI): domain Eukaryota; kingdom Metazoa; phylum Arthropoda; class Arachnida; order Scorpiones; family Buthidae; genus Centruroides; species Centruroides sculpturatus. The sequence continues at coordinate 200,082 of NW_019384727.1, forward strand.
TCATATCTCCCGCACCCTTATAGCTATCGAGACGCAACCACCCCTATGCACGAATGGAGACTCGGGGCTACTACCACGTACAAACACCATTCACGTGCGATGTGTAGTTTTTGCGGAAAAGTGAAATGTAGGGACATACACGTCCATTTATATATATAGATATAGATATATATAGATAGATAGCGGTAGGTGTAAATCAGCAACTCGAATGTAGATAGGAATTAATTGATTTACAGAAATCCAATAGAAATTTGGAGTGGGATTATCTAAGAAGTATGCGAGCGTAACTTCCGATTTTGGTAACAGTTGGTCGAACGGCCTAGGAGTGTACAGACAACACCCCTCATCTATATATGTAGATAACAACACAAGTGTTTACAGTGTACCGGTATATCACAAATCGTACCGATTAAACTGTCTACGCGAAAAGACCGACTGACGTATGAAAAAGTCATTCATTTCTAAGTAATCTAAAAATTTAACTGGCGTTTATTTTTAACTAATACGCTACAAATTACCGATAAAGCAATGGTAATAACGACTAGAAATACCACAAATCGAGTCCCGCCATTGGCGCTGTTCTCCGTGGCGGCATAGTTTACCTTTTCCCTACCGAACGCTAACCGTACGAAAGGTGACCGGGCGGAAAAAGGCGCCTCCCCCGCCGTTCGGCCGGAATGTGGGTGGAAAATTTCGGCTCGGGGGTAGGAAAGTCGGTAACCTAACGGGGTAAATTTTAAAGGTGGGAAGGAAAATTTGTTTTCTTTTATAAATTGGTAATTTGTGGATTACAGTTTCGACCAGGTGGACATAGAGGAGGACCGGTCCTGCGGGAATCCGCCCTGTTGCAACTACAACTGGTTAAAAATCGGATCCAAGTTCAACGCTAAAGGAAGAAGGTACTGCGGACAGAAGGGTACGACGCCGCCCCCTTTCTTCTCCGTCGGCAGTCGAGTCTGGATCAAATTTCACGTGTCCAACGTGGCCAGAGGCGGCAGGGGATTTCGGCTTTCCTACATCATAAGTAAGTGGCTAGAACGTTCCTTTAAATGGAGCCGCGAGAAAGGGGGTGGCCGGCGGCGCCAAAAAAGCAAATTTTACCGGCTGAAATAGGCCGGGAATTTCGTTTTGGCGGCTCGGGTAATTCCGCCTTTTCCTAGTAAAAATCACCCGCCGAGAACGTTTTCGAAGATCGATGGGTGGGTGCGAAAGAGTTACGTAACGGATCTCGGCCGAGGAAGTAAGGAGATTCGGGTTCTTTTCGAATTTCGGCCTCGGTCTCGTCGAGCCACTTTCGATCGCCGGTCTCGGACCGAAAAACGCCATCGCTGGTCTTACCGTTCAGATATAGAGAGCGCTCGGGTGCGCGGCGGTGCCGCCAAACCGAGCGAGAACCCGGCCTTTCTCCGCCTTAGTTTCTCGACTGGCCACATGGGGCCGTTATTCGGCCCAACAAAAACCGCCCGCCGCCCAGGAAAACGGGAGTGAAACTAGCGCGCTACGCAAAGCTCTCTGGCAAACGGCTGCCAGCTTCCGGTCCGGGCGGATTTTCTGTCCGAACTTCCGGCGACGAGAGTACCCCCAAGACGCCAAACGTATTATTGCTTTTGAAAAAGCCGGCGTGCCACCGGGAGCGCGGTTTGTTTTTTCCTTTCTTTTTTATTTACCACAAAAATGTTCTTAACCCATGGCCGGGCGGGCGGACCGGTAAAAAGACCTCCGCCGGCCGGGCTTTTGTTTTTGACCGTTCCGGACGTTTCCTTAATTAGCCTGCCATTTAATAGTGGCGGGCGCGGAAGATAAAAGTGTTTGAAAAGGGCCTTTTTTTTCAGGTTCCAAGCGGGCGGAGTCTTGCGGGGAAGACGAATTTCACTGTTCCGATTCCGGCTGCATCCTGAGTCGGTGGCGGTGTAACCGCTTCAACGAGTGCAGGGACGGCTCCGACGAGAGGTTCTGTCCGGGTAAGCCTTTTTTCTACGCTCGGGCCAACGAGTTGAAAAACGCGCGCTACTTGGCCCCGGAAGACGATATAGTTCCGTGGCGAAAATTCAATAATAAATGTCGGGTCGTAGCCGGAGACTTATTATTTATGGGCTTGGACGGTGGTGGGACGACGATAGCGGTAGAAGCGCGGATGCGGCATTTCCACCGCCGGACGACCGGAGGCGGAAGAAGGCTTCTTGGCCGTTGGACGCCCGGCAGGGTAATTACGAAATTAATAAAAGGTGGAGCCCGAGGCCGGCTTCCGGGGAGTCGAGGGCAGATTCTACGTATTTAGCAGACGGGAGGTGTTATCCTCCTCTTTATTATCGGACGGATGGGAAGTTTATTCGGCCGACTAATCGGGCTACGGCCGGTTTTCGAAAAACTGGGATAACGGGCGACGACAGCGGGTCTTTTCCTCGGCCTTAAATTGCGGACCAATTTGCCAATTATCGTGCCTTTTTTGCAGACAAATGTCCGGACGACTTTCTCCGCTGCCGCTCGGGCGCCGGCTGTTACTCGGCCGAGGGACACTGCGACGGAAAGGCCGACTGCCCGGACCTGAGCGACGAACTGGACTGCGCCTTCTGCGGCCGGAACCGGGTCCGCTGCGGACCGGGCTCCCTGCGGTGTTACCATCCCTCCGCCCAGAGATGCGACAGGTAAACTCTCTTCCGCGCCGGTCGAAAATTCCAAATAATAATAATAATAAAACGGGCGGAATCCGCGTTAATTCCGAGTCGGGACGCGAGGGGGAGTGGCGGTAACGGACGAGTATATTTCGCCCCGGGTACCTGGCCCTCCAAATACCGCCGCGGCGGAATTAAGATGATAAAAACGGAAGGGCGCGCGGTGGGTGGTGGGACGATTCTAGCGGGACTTAATTATGTAGGCTAGTGAAATTTCTTTTTATAATAAAAGATTTTTAATGAAATATACATGGACTAAAAACGTACAGTATTGCGCGTATCGAGTCACATTCGGAGTTTGACTGGGAGACAATAGCCGGGTCGAGGCTTGGCCTTTCAAAGGCGAAAACGTTGGGCGCCGCTTTATCGTAAGCCTAGAAGTTGGACGACGGCGTTGGGAATGTCGAGCGCGTTTCCGCCGACTATCCAAACGCCGTGGTCAAACTTGTAGGCTTACGATAAAGCGGCGCCCAACGTTTTCGCCTTTGAAAGGCCAAGCCTGGACCCGGCTAACGCTTTCCCGTATAGTACACTGTTATTTTAAAGTAATGGTATTAGACGCATAAATTGAAATATTATTTTGATCCGGGTATTAAAACTTTGTGAAGAGTGATGGCATTGGATAGCCGGGATAAGCCGCCTTACTTTTTCCACATAATCTTAATTTTATCTCGGCGACGTAAATCATTTTATTCGATTCCTCCAACTTTTCTCGTTTTTGCGGTGTCGCGCCGCTGGCATTAGTTTGTGGCAAATCGACATTTTCCATAATTTTCCGATTTGTAGAAAAATGTTTGATATTTCGATGACGTCTTTTCCGTCTTTGACTTAGACCGATGGAAAAAGAAGAGACGTTTGTTAAATGAAACCTTTCTTTAATGTAGTCTACGATAACTCGGATGACCCGCTTATCCTTTTATCTTTTTCGTTTAGTTTTTCAAAAAGTTCCCTCCCGCTAACTACGGCCCACGCCCCGCCAAACAAATAATGGTTATACCTCCAAATCCGCGCCTTTCCGCCAACGGATATCCGTTAGACGTAATTAATCCGGACAAAATGAAATTAAAACGTAGAAAAAAGATGCTCAAGTTCTTTAAAATAAAGTGTAAAAATCCCTCGGGTTTACTACATCAGTTCGGAAATACGTTACGTTACCGTTAACCCAGCGGTAACGCCGCCTCGACCAGTATTTTCCGTAACTTTGTCTGTCGTCCGGATATTTTTCTCTCCCTTCCTATCTGCCTTTTTCGCTTCTCGGCTCGACCCGGGCTTTCCGGAAAAAAGTTGTCCGTTTTCCGGGTTATAATTAATTATTTTTCGTTCCTTTAATTTAAGTAATTTAATACGTCCCGACCTCCAAAATAATAAGTATTAAAACTTAGCTGGGAATTACCTAGAAATATTCGCAAATAGAAAAATTTCAAGTCACTTCCAATCGAGCTTCTAACTCGGTTTTCAAATAAAACGTAATACAAAACATTATACATTTTTATAAGATTTTAAAAAGCCAAAGTCGCTCAGTCCATCCCGTTGTTATTTACAGTATCGATTATCCGACTCAATCGGATAACCGAAAAGAAGGAAAAAAACACCTTATTAGTATAGTAGTACATTCGGATATTAATATATCCTACGTAATTACTTTATTAGTATATCGCTATTAATTAATCAACTTTGTCTCGAGTTTACATCAATTTTTTTTTTAAAATAATAATCGTCGCTGTCGTACCGTTAAAAATTATTTTAAAATTATTTTATCGATTATCCGACTCAATCGGATAACCGAAAAGAAGGAAAAAAACACCTTATTAGTATAGTAGTACATTCGGATATTAATATATCCTACGTAATTACTTTATTAGTATATCGCTATTAATTAATCAACTTTGTCTCGAGTTTACATCAATTTTTTTTTTTAAATAATAATCGTCGCTGTCGTACCGTTAAAAATTATTTTAAAATTATTTTATCGCTCGCGAAACAAACGACCACTCGTAATTACAAAATTAAGTCTGGTTTAAATACCGGCCTCCCTTTCGTCATCGAGCCGCGTTGCCACCTAAAACACGCAAAAATTTAACAAAATTAATATTAAAATAGCCGAGACGTAGCCAAATATTCTAATGCCGCGTGGCTAGCGGACGTTTGAAATTTGCCGACTAGAACGGTGGGTTAACCGATGCGACGGTTAATCGGGCATCGGATAATCGATGCTCTACCGTACTTCTTTAGCCGTCTCGTATTCTCCATTAGGCCGAGACTCCGCTAGCGTTAAAACGGGCGTAAAACCCTGGCCGTAAAAGCTTTTAATCGCGTGACCGCCATATTTTACGCCCGATCGGCGTAAAAGCCAGTTTCGACGCGAAGACGGCGGTAAAACGGTACCATCCGCCAATCCGAAGTGGGCGAAATCTAGGTGATGGCCACGCGGTGCGAAAATGGCGGAAAAGCAGCTTCCGCCTACGTTCTCCGATGGCTACTCTAGAGCGAAAACGTCCGAAAGTACTTATTAAAATTAATGGGCTTAAGTGGTTAATCTGAATTTAAATTATTCGAGAAAATTTTTTCTAAACAATATTTTAAAGTCCGAAAGTACGACAAGAAGTATCCCGATAGAGAAACCTCTTTTCTCCGGCAAATCGACGGGTTAGACTCACTTACGCGTCATCGGCAAAATCGAATTCGAACCCGTTGTTTGCCCGCCGATCCAAAAAAATAATCGAAAGCAAAGAATTCCGTTTATCGGTTTCTCTCACCGGACTATCCGAAAGACTCTTCTCGGATTTTTACATTCGTACCGTAGATCGAGAACAGGCGCTTTCCGTAATTTCCCTCCTACGCGCGTAGATTTAAGGAGGGCGTTTTTAAAAGACCGCGGTTCAGTTTGACGTTATCGGTATTGAACCGTTGCAGGGTGACGGACTGCGAGAACGGAGAGGACGAGAAGGGTTGCTTCGGCTGCGGAGACAAGATGGCCTGTTCTTCCGGAAGGGGCTGCTACTCCGGGGTGCAGCGGTGCAACGGGGTGGCCGAGTGCGGCGACGACTCCGACGAGATCAACTGCGGTGAGCTTCTTTTCTTTTTTTCCTTCCACCCGCCTCTTTCCCGCCGGACCCAGGCCGCGCCTTTCTTTTCCAGGACCCGAGCGCTGCAAGTCGGACGGGGGAGGCTTCCTGTGCGCCAACGGACGCTGCATCCGAGAGATTTGGAAGTGCGACCGGACGGACGACTGCGGCGACGGCTCCGACGAACGAAACTGTAAGCCACTTCGTCCCCCGCCCGGCGGTGGGCGGCCCCCGGGCTTCCTTTCCAAATACGCGGATATTCCCGTCCGGGGACCGCCCCCCGCTGCTTTTCTTCCCGCTTTAGTTACGTTGGGCGGAAGCGTCGGTAGCCGAGGCCTTCTTCCTCCGGCGGAGGAAAGTCGTCGGCCGTTTTTGTCCGGCGCCCGAGGAAGTTGTTTGGTCCGCGGACTACTTGTTCCTTTTCTTTGCAGGTCTGAAGAACAGCGTGGTGTCGGCAGCGGTGATGGGTTCTCTGGTGTGCGGCCTGCTGCTGGTGGTGGCCGTGGGCTGCACCTGTCGCCTCTATTCCCTCAGACTGGTGGAACGTCGCGCCCTCGACCGGGAGACCCAGATGTCGCGCTTCCTGCCGGAGGCGGTCCATCCCGAACCGCCACCTTCCTACGCCTCTTCGGTGGGCTGGTACGGCCCCCGCCCTCCCGGCCGCCGGGTTCCGCCTCCGCCTCCTTCGGGAAGAAGGGCCGGGTCGGGGCGGCGCCGGCCCCGTCCCGCCTCTCCGCCCGGCCACCCGGGCAGGGAAGAGGAAGGGGCTTCGGTTCTGGCCGGTCACCCCGCCCGCCGGGAGGAGGCCAAGGGTTGTCCCCGCCGCCCGGCCCGGACGGAGGAGGAGGAGGAAGAGGGCGAAACGGCCGACTGGGACTACGGGTCGGAAGACGGACGGCCTCTGATGGCCGAGAGGTTTTGAGGTTATTTATAGAAGAGAAGCCATTTTATATTTGTATATATTTTAATAAAGCAGAGTTTATATTTATTTTCTTATTCCCGAAAGATTTATCGAACGGTTCCGTTCTTTCTCCCACCGCCTCTTAAATTTCCTACCGCCGACGATTTTTGGAGGCGCGGCGCGGATCCCGGACGGTTTACGGTATTTTCGGAAAGAAACGGACCGGAGGAAACCTCAGGGCGTCCGACGGTACGTACCGTACGTTGGGTCGGAGTGAGAGTAAACGGCGCGGCCGCCATTAGTGCGCGAGTGTTCTACCGGAAACGGCCGGGGCCAAAGAAAATGCGTGTAGGATAATCCGACGTACTTAAGCCGGGGGAAGCGGCGACGGGGGTGCCGGCGTATTCCGTCCCCGCTTATTGCCGGAAGGTTGGTAAACTTTTCACTGGCCGCCGACTAATGTGTAGAAATCGGCAGAATTGCCGATTTCTACACATTAGTCGGCGGAAAAAACAGAAAAGAAAAGTATGGGGAGAAAAGATGAAAGGATGCTGTTCGGCATCCTTTCGTCTTTTCTCCCCATACTTTTCTATTACTTCNCGATTTCTACACATTAGTCGGCGGAAAAAACAGAAAAGAAAAGTATGGGGAGAAAAGATGAAAGGATGCTGTTCGGCATCCTTTCGTCTTTTCTCCCCATACTTTTCTATTACTTCCGCTTTTTGTAAAGATAAATACGACCGTCCTCCGTAAAACATGTACGTTATCTTTAGTCTCTATGTACTGTACTGTACAGTTTAGTCTTTACAGGGGAGGCGCCACCCGACAACCTTGGCTATGATCGACGAAGATAATCATCACACTGCCAGAAGTTCATTTACAGATAAAGTCAGAAGGATTTTTAGGCCATCCAACAGAGGCATTGTATACTTTTCAACAGAATAACGCGCACTTTATGATAACCAATGAGGTTTTGAACAATGGTCGCTCGAACGGTTTGCAAATTGGTTACGAACTCGCTTCACTAACTACATGGCTTACAGGCACGGCCGGCGCTACAGTATGGGGAAACTGGGCATTTGCCCGGGGTGGTCTAAACAAATGTTCATAAATTTATGCAAAATTTCGGGCGTATTTTTTAATAGTTTTAATTTGTATTTATAATAAAAGGTGCCAATGAAATATTAGTTGACGGAGCAAGGTATGGTACGACATTTAAATACGAAATGTTTTTCATTTTATGTAGATGGATAAGGGGCGGCAAATCAGTGAAACTGCGTTAATTTGTTCGCTAGACTCGCTGATTGCCGAGTTTTACCACAGTCGCTATACCGGTCCTCCAACTGCCAATAGCTCTAACGCCACCAAAGTGGCGTAATAAATTTTTCTGCCACTTGGAGCGCTGCGGCGGAAGATCGCATAAACAAATACAGTGGGTGATCGGTTAACGAAAAGTTCGGATAACGAACACAAGAAGCGACGTAAAATACCGATTGGTCTTCGGGCAACGATTGGAAACTTTTCGGAGCGCGGGAGACGTCGACCCGGTATATACCGATCGGAAAGTATTCCCTCGAAATTCCAGCCTTTTATTTTTCTGACGGAAACAATTCTTTTATAATATTCGCCAGCACTCGTTAAGTTTGGCCCGGGTTTTTATTTTCGAAAGGCGAGAGTACAATTGTATTCGTCTTCTCGTTCATATGGAAATACCCGAGAGTACAATAGTCGAGGTAGAGTGGGCGGAAGACGTCCGACGTTGCCGGGCAGTACGGCTCGAACGGATCTACAGGTAGGCCGCGGTTCGATCTTATCTGCTAAAGATACAGTGTAATGGAGAAGACTCGAAAGACTAAAGGAGTAACAAAAATCATATCTGAGAAGTAAAGAGCATCGAAGAGCTCGTAATGGAAACCGGAAAAAGAGGATTAACGCCGACATCCGCTATTAAAGATCTTCCGAAGAAGCTCGGAGGATGTCGGAACGGATTACTTCGAAGAAGAGACTTCGGAAGAAATTACTTCCGAAGAAGAGAGAGAAGCCATGGACGTTAGACGGATTCTTTAATCCCACAAACGGAAAAATGCCAGACTGCGTATATATGTTTTTATTATTACGTATAAATAAACATAGTGAAAAAGTATATATATTTTTTTATTTTTGGAGTCTCCGGGACGAATTAATGAAATTGCCATAAAAACCTATGGTAAATCGATAACGGTTAACGAACAAAGTGTTGGAACGGATTATGTTCGTTAACCGATCACCCGCTGTATTGTATATACTAAAATAGCTGATTAGAAATCCCTTTAAAACACACACGATCGAAACAAACGAGCATTCGGTTATAATCGAGCAGATAAAATGAATCAGAAACTATCAAATTTCTAATTTCAAACACAATTTAACAACTTTAGTTATTTTAATAAACTTACTTTCAGTTGGCCAAACACTTATCTTGAAAAGACCACTTTCGTTAATTATCAGTTTCGTCTCTCAAATAATCACATTCGAACAAAAAATGCTCCGATGTATCCACGTGGCTCTCGACCGACGGTTTTTGCCGAAATTCTCCTTGTCCACTCGACGACTGGCTATTATAATAATTCGATTCGATCCAATCTTTGTTCCACTGTAGGGATAAACGTCGATGTTATTCTACCCTTAACTTCCATATCCCGTCTACTCTGCCCCTACGCTAATAATTCTTTCTTTATATTATACTTAATAGTTTTTTCCCCTTATTTTACTAAAATAATACCATTTCTATATCGATCGGTAAACAATTAGTCGATATTTGGAGAGCGGGAGTAGTTATTGCTCTATATCCTTTTGACGTCATTATCGACGCAACTCTTTGAGTTTTCGTAAACCTATCTAGATAATATTTTTTAATAGAGTTCCGCCATATTCCGGGGGTGGGTAAGCGCCAGTTCGGTGGGAGGTTTTGCGAATTGCGTGGGAGCCGTAGTTCTCTACTTTTTTATTCTGTACCGCCATTTTATTATATAATATAAAAATAATATAAAACAAATATTGAATTTTTTAAATAAATTGTGGAAATAATATTGTAAAAATAATAATAAAAAGCAGAAATTAACGCTTTCGGCCTCGTCTGCCATATACCAATATTGATATCGCTAATCCTCTATAAATAATTTCGATAACTTCGTTTTTTCCCCGCAACGGTTCTAAGTCCGTAAAAACAATACACGTATTCAACATGTGGAGTAATACTTAAGCATTCTCTATTACGTATACGCGATTACTTTATAAATGTACTACGAATGTATACGTCTCTTTAATCGGAATGACTATTAAGTTCGGTAGACTATCGTTACAGCTTTCGGGTTAGTTATGTATTATTATTAGTATGTATTCTCTTAAAAATGTTTTTAATATTACTATACTACGTGTAATTCACCTGTAAAATGGTTATTATAATTACAGTTACTCCAAAGTTATGTTGTAGAAAATACACATTCTTTAAAAGATGCTCATAAAATATAAGTACTGTATATCTGTTGAAAAATATAAAAGTGGGTATGTATTGTATTGTATTGTTATTTTATTAGAATACGTGATGTTATTGAAGGAAAAAAAATTATAAAAATATTAATAGGGTTTCCTTATGAATGTTTGGAAAGGGTATTTTTGGTGTTTTTAACGGCTGTATTGAAGAATCTTTCCAATGTTACCCGTTATACACCGTGTATAACGGGTAACCATATGTATAAGTTTGACAATTTTAAGTATGATAGTTTTATGTCAGTAAATATGACCTACACGCGAGAAATTGTCACGTTACTAATTTGTAGTATTGCACTGAAGAGGGGCTTAGCATTTATATAAACCCGAAATGCGTATGAGAAAATCAAGTGTCTAACCCGAAAGCTGTAACGATAGTCTACCGAACTTAATAGTCATTCGGATTAAAGAGACATACATTGATAGAACGTAATAACAGCTACCATAAGTGATATTTACAAGTATTTTATAAATGTAACTTATTCAATTTAATAACGGGCGGTCGTGTTTTGCCAGACGCCTTTTCAATAACATACGCATACAATACTCCGCAGACAAAACTATCTTATTAGACTTCAACCGTTCATTAAGAATCTTTAGAGCAGATTGCGACTTTTCCTCTAATTTCCTACGGCTATCCGCGGGTATCGACGACACCAAACCGTCTGCATACGCGGGACGAACGATTCCGAAGTTTCTCGATATGGGCAAACATCCATCAAAAAATAAATTTCACGATAAAGTCCCGGGACCGAACCCCGAGGACATTCTTATATACTTTATATTGATACCTTCAACTAACGCCATCTTTCTAGTCTCGAAATAATCAAAAATTACATAATACCGACTACTGCTCCGGAGGACTGGGAATCCGTCCCATTCTGGGCCTGGCCGGACCCTTAATGAGCTGACTAAAAGAGGCCCTCTCGGTGCCCTCGGGGCGGAGTATAAAAAACGGTAACATTCCGGAATGAAATCCAAAATTCGTTATATTTTTCTGACAAGTTTCTATTACTACAAAGCCGTTTTTATAACGGTTAACTTAATGTACTTTTTGAACTTTTTAGTTCTGTAACGTTCTTATTCTTATTCAACACCTTTGGTTCATATGGAGATTATAGCCTGAAATGCTTTTTCTCCGAGAGACGAATTTATTGATCGCTATGCGACCGAAGAGCCAGCCGTATCTAACGGCTTATACGCGCGCGCGCGCGGGAAAGAGTGCCTTCCGGGAGGACTTTTATGGGGAACTGGCCTCCTATTCAGTCGTTATTGGCAAGGAGAAAACCCGGAAAACTCCTTGCAGTCAGCCTGTCCGATCGTGGCGCGAACCCACGACCGAACTTCCCAGTGTTTAGGGTCTGGTCACCGCAATGAGCGGCAACGGAGACCACTCGCCCACTTCTGTAACGTTTTCCCAGCTCTTACAATAGTTTTGCCTTATACGTCATCGTTCCGAGCTGTTTGCTTCGAAAGCGAACGTATTAATGGTATCGCGTATCGTAAACAAATCTCCTGTTATCCTTCGCTATCGTGTAGGTGCGTTAGTGAAGAAACGCAATGAAAAACCCGTGGTCTATTATCTCGTCTTTTTGCGTGATTTTTGCGATAACGCCTACTGTTACTCGAGACTTTTACCCACACGCACCGTACTCCGAAGCTGGAAATGTGTTGCCAATGTTTCGTAATCGACAAATCAAACGAACGTACGTAATATTGCGCATTTACTTTAATAGTCTACTTTCTCCGTCGTACAGTAGAAGGTATTAGTGTAGTAAACGTAAATTCAACACTTACATCACCGGCCAGTTCTCCGTTGAACGATCTGACCTGACGTTTTGTAGAAAACAAACATTGGCGACGATTGTGCTTGTTTTGCTAAATAACTAAAGTATCTCGCTGAAACTTTATCGGAACCAACCCTTATCTATATCATTTTCTTCTATGCCGAGTCTCTCTTCGTTAATTTCGATTTCTTGAATATTTATATCGTTAGGAAATTGTAAAGAGGTCCAAATTTCGGACGTGGTTTATTTCCGAAAAAAGCTTAATAAATCAACATTGACCAAATTATCCAACACAATGGCGCATTCGCACCTTTCACCGTTAATCCGTTGGCAGCAACTGTGAATCCATAGTTTCTATAAGCGAAATTTTTTTGTTTCGTCAAGTCGCCGTGTTAGTTTGTCGAATACTCGACGGTATTTCGGGTGGTCGGGGCCTCGAAGGCTCTCTACTCGGGTCTATTTTCATCCGGAGTAGGTGGAGTATGGCCACGCACAATATAGCAATAAAATGTACGCGCAGTGTATACCGTATCGTGCATATGTATAGTTTACCATGTATACGAATTAAATGTATTTTCGTCGGATAATAAAACTGTGATTTTATGTTAAAATAACAAGGATAAAACTAAATACAATTGTATTATTTCTAATTAACACAAAATATCACATTCTTTTATTTTATTTGCATAGCAACGTAATTGTAAAATTAATTTTGTTTAAATAATAATTTATTTCATTTGAAAAGATAACGACGAAATTTTATCAATGTACGGCATTTCTCCTGTTTGTCGTTGCTGCTAAAACGAAAGCGTGATCGGGGACAAATCCCATTGGTCCATCGGTTTGTTTTAAAAGGTGGAAGTCACCTTCGCTAGCCGTCTAGGACTGTTTCGTGTTCGGCCACGTTATTAGCCTGCCTGATCCGAATACGTGTAACTCTCTAAATGAAAAATGTAATAAGAAGTATCGTGGTTCTCCTACTACATTCCAGGTAATATACGATTACTGTAAACTCTGGACCCGAAAGATAGGATAGTTAGTCGAAACTTATATAACCTTAAAAATAGATGTTATTTAATCAAGAACGTTTTATGGTACTCTTTGTCATTATTTTTCTTCGTTCAAATAAATATAGTTTTTATATATATAATTTCGTCTCCGAATCAACATCCCCTCTTTACCACTCGAATTACGTAGGAAATAAGACATTCCTCTAAAGCCAGTTACAACGCGATACGAAATAATTATTGTAATTGGTGTCGGGCTTCTGACGTAGACAGAGATTATACCGTCTCTTAGGGTGCGTTTACTTCTAGGCACGCTCGACCCGAATACTTTTGTCCGAGCGCCGCGCTGGTCGGCATTTACTTTAGAGTCGTGCGACGTCATTTTTAACGGAATTAGTAAGCTGGGAGCGCCCAAGGACTATATACTTTAAAGTCCTTGGGGAGCGTCGTTGGGCTTTGCGCTAATTCAATATGGCCGCTCCCGTGAAAAAATTACTTTCGGTACAAAGTAATGAAAATGGAATTATTTTTGGAAAAATAAACGTCAGAAAATATTTTTATTGGTAAATTTCGATTATTTGTTGTATAAAATATTTACCATGATCTTTTTTTATTGTCAGGTTCAATAAGTTTAGATGGCTTTTTTCATAAACACAATGCGAAGAAAATTAAGTTGGATTCGTTGTTTATGATTAAAAGTGAAATTTACATTACGCGCGTTTGGAATCTTCGAGTGTTATGTTCGGAACATTAAATAAATCGTAAAGAAAAGAACAGCATTAATAATAATAACAATAGTAATAATAAATTACATAAGTTTGTATACTCGAATGAATTTTTACTTACACGTGGGAAATGACTTCTCGAGAAATTGTATCGTTTCAATACCATTTTCTCGTTACAAACTAAACTTATACGATGACAGAGTAATACTTATTTCTATCGAAATAAGCCGCTGCTTTTTCGGTTCCAGTCTTAATAGCCACACGCTTTCCACCAATAGAGCCTGTAATTCCAGGAAAACCGTATTGGGTATAAAAAATTCCATTATTCTTACAACATCCCGCTGCGATGGCCGAGAGATTATTTTTTTTTTCATTTTCATTTAACGCTAAGAGAGAATTAACAACCTTATTTAAAATATTCCACGCATATTAAAACGATGGCCAATACCCTTAGATAAAAGAAAGAAAAGTTTTGTATTTAATATCAATTATACGTTGATTTTAAACTCGGTTTAGTTACACCGTAAAAGAGCAACGTCACATCTATTCACTGGGTAAAACAANAGGTTAGTCGAAACTTATATAACCTTAAAAATAGATGTTATTTAATCAAGAACGTTTTATTGTACTCTTTGTCATTATTTTTCTTCCTTCAAATAAATATAGTTTTTATATATATAATTTGGACCGTGCCTACTTTCGTCTCCGAATCGACATCCCCTCCTTACCACTCGAATCACGTAGGAAATAAGACATTCCTTTATAGCCAGTTAGAACGCGATACGAAATAATTATTCTAACTGGTGTCGGGCTTCTGACGTAGACAGAGATTACACCGTTTACTTCTGGGCTAATTTTACTGTCGGCACGCTCGACCCGAATACTTTTGTCCGAGCGCCGCGCTGGTTGGCATTTACTTTAGAGTCGTGTGACGTCATTTTTAACGGAATTAGTAAGCTGGGAGCGCTGTTGGGCTTTGCGCTAATTCAATATGGCTTCTCCCGTGAAAAAATTACTTTCGATACAAAGTAATGAAAATGGAATTATTTTTGGAAAAATAAACGTCAGAAAATATTTTTATTGGTAAATTTCGATTATTTGTTGTATAAAATGTTTACAATGATCTTTTTTTATTGTAAGGTTCAATAACTTTAGATGGCTTTTTTCATAAACACAATGCGAAGAAAATTAAGTTGGATTCGTTGTTTACGATTAAAAATGAAGTTTACATTACGTGCGTTTGGAATCTTCGAGTGTTGTGTTCAAAACATTAAATAAATCGTAAAGAAAAGAACAGCATTAATAATAATAATAAATTACATAAGTTTGTATACTCGAATGAATTTTTACTTACACGTGGGAAATGACTTCTCGAGAAATTGTATCGTTTGAATACCATTTTCTCATTACAAACTAAACTTATACCATGACAGAGTAATACTTATTTCTATCGAAATAAGCCGCTGCTTTTTCGGCCACACGCTTTCCACCAATAGAGCCTCTAATTCCAGGAAACCGTATTGGGTATAAAAAATTCCATTACTCTTACAGCATCCTGCCGCGATGGCCGAGAGATTATTTTTTTTCATTTTCATTTAACGCTAAGAGAGAATTAACAACCTTATTTAAAATATTCCACGCAGTTGGTCTAGACGTGTTAAAACGATGGCCAATACCCTTAGAGAAAAGAAAGAAAGAAAAGTTTTGTATTTAATATCAATTATACGTTGATTTTAAACTCGGTTTAGTTACACCATAAAAGAGCAACGTCACATCTATTCACCGGGTAAAACAATTGCATTAAATATGTATTATATATACGAGTAATCTGCTATTCTTTTATATACTGCATCTCATTTCATATATTACTTGGTATAAACAAACCCGAACGATTCTTGATTTGCTAATGTCCATAGACAGCGTAAAAGCTACTTTGGAGGAGACACGGGTCGTCTTCCAGAGGAAGTCATTTTTTCTGTCTCTAAAAGGAGACTTTCAAAAGATTCTCTTGTAAGTCTAAGGTGATGTTTAAAATCGCTTGGATTATAAAAAGGTACATTCTATCTTTTTTATTTCATCTTGCTTTTCTTTTTTCTTCTTTCAATTTTTCCACAATACGATCATCGTCGTCCGATTCGGAATCGAGTAGTTGTATCTGTAACGTAACATTTAAAATAGCGGCTTTGACAATATTATTTGCGGAAACCGCCATATTTCTTGTTAGCGTTGGCGTTTACTTTCGAACTGGACACTGAACTAGACATAAACGCGAATACGTATGCTAATGACGTCACTCCGGTGTTGGGAAGCAGCGCTATTAGCTGAAAAGTAAACGTCTTAACCTTAAACTTAAACCATCCTGTACAAAGAGAGCCCCGTTCTCACTCTTGAAGTTTAGGCTGCTTCAACCCTCGAATCTCACATTCACGTTTTAATGTTTGTTATATTAAAGTATTTGATTTATATCCGACGAAAAAGGTTTATCACACCGAGTGATCGATCTAAAGGCTGCTATACACCATGGGTTAATCCTTTGAGACTGCCTGTCCTCGAGGAACTTCCGAATTTCCTATCGCCCAAAAACGAAGAAAACCTCTCAGCAGAGGGTGGAGCAGCTTGCCCCGGGCGCCACTGGCAGAGGGGAGCCTAATGGTTTCCAAGAATAACAAAATTTGTTTCCGGAGGGGGAGGGGCGCCAATATAGTGTCGCGGCCCGGGTGCAGTTACGTTCGCTACGTCATTGTGTTTATNTTAGTGTAGCCATCGCAAATTCAAATTGTCAAAGCAAGAAAACTAACAATTGTATTGAACACTTACAGCATATGCATCCTAGTAATGTCTGCTGGTCTCTATTATTCTCGTATTATGACTTTTGCTTTTTTACATTTGGATAAATTTTAGTATCCTCTCAAACTATTTATATAAAATTAGTTTGGAAAGAGGTAGAATAATGTAACCAGTGATCAAACAAATTTCCGTGTGTTTAATAAATAATAATAAAATAAATAAATAAATAAATAAATAAAATATCTATGAAGGATCATCCTAAGCCTGATTAAGCCTTTTATATAGATCTATGCCAATTCGTCGCAAAATGATTTCCAAGCGGACGAAAGCCCGTCAGCATCCCTATAGTTGATACACTGCGTGCTCTTCTGTGTTTTGTGGATTTCCATCTTTTTGAGATATTTTACTGTGTGTCTAGATCTGGTAGCTTTTATTATAGAGGCCTGGTCCCAGAAGACAGTAATGCCTTGTTGTTTAGCATAAGTGGTAAGGACCATACTGTAAACTGTTTTGTTCACTGAAAGCTTATGCTCGTTGATTCTTTTTTTCAAATTCCTCAAAGTTGTGCCTATATATACTAAGTTAGGTAATACGTATATATACTATATTAAAGATGTGTTTTATTCATAGAACCTTGTTAACCCAGGCAACACCCAAGCCTATATCACACTTAGACCTGGTTACTATCATGGTAATTATCTCCACAGAATGTGGGTGTGGTCACTCTTAGCTTTGTTTCTCCCCATAGATGTTACTGGCATGGGTGTCCTACCAGAAACTTGTGCTACAGTCTACGTTACTCTATGGATCAATAAAATTACTGGGCTCTCCCACCACGACCAAGTGGTGACCATGGGAGAGTTGTTATTATTATTATTTCTGAATTATAAATATTCACTGAAAATCACTGAAATTAAAAAACAAATTCTCAAGAAATCTGCAATAAAACCATTTTTTGACAGTTAATATCTCAAAAATCATGTGGTTTGTAAATAAAAATATCTTTAGACTTGAAAATTTGTTACTATCCTGGCTTTTATGTGTACATATCAAGGGAGAGTATTGGAATTGTGTTAAATTTGACCCTTTGTTTTGCAAATCTCCAGAACCCCCAAAAATAATAATAAAATGGAGAAAAAATTGCTTATGTGTTTGTATGTTTTGATGTCTATTTTGTTTAATATCTCAGGATGTGATAAAAATTGAATGAAATTTGGCATGTTAAGGGATGTTGATGCTATTAAATTTTGGTGGTTAAAGGTTGAGTGGAATGGGAGATAGAGGGGGAGGTTTGTGTCATATATTGAGAGGGGTCAGACTTAGTGAAGATTTTATTAGTTATTAGCATTTACAATTTTTTATAAAACTTAGAAAGCTTAATTATGAGTCATTTTATAATAAATAATATAAAAAGATGAGATTTTATTATAAAAATAACAGCTGGGAAAGTTATGAAACTTATTGCTTGTTTTTTGTGTCAATATTTTTTATTTTATGTTATTGAATGTAATATTGTGAAGAATAGTATAAATATTCAACTAACATTATTTTCCAAATGTTCCCATTTAGTCGTATTGAATTTATTTTGAATCTTAATTATTAGCCGGACATTGATGTGGTCTACTGCAGGATTCACTTGTGTGACATTCGCTACTGGTGCTTTAGCCTGGTGGGCACCTATTTACATGACATATGCATCAAGCATTGAAGGTGAAAATAAAACTGAAGAAATGTAAGTTTTTGTAAGTTAATTTCTGTATTTTATGAATTATTTTT
This sequence comes from Centruroides sculpturatus, assembly GCF_000671375.1. Classification (NCBI taxonomy): domain Eukaryota; kingdom Metazoa; phylum Arthropoda; class Arachnida; order Scorpiones; family Buthidae; genus Centruroides; species Centruroides sculpturatus. The sequence continues at coordinate 218,330 of NW_019384727.1, forward strand.
GAAAAATCATTAGAACTATAAAAATCTGTAGTGAAAAAATTAAAATTTTATGCATACATATTGAATTATTCAAATATTACACCAAATATAGAGGATGAAGTTTTATTCAATATTTTCATTCTAGCTTCTTGTTCCATTTTAATTTTAGTTTCAAAAAATTCAAGGCTTATAGTATCATTTTTTATGGACTTATCATATAGGATAAGTATCTGTATGATAAGTCCATAAAAAGCAAAACTATAAGCTTTGAATTTTTTGAAACTTTTATTCAGCAGATCATATTGTGAAATAATAAAAAAATTTTATTGTTTTTATTTGTTTTATTGCCAATTTCTCTCTTCTTTCTATAATATTCAAACAACCATAAATATCTGTTAAATAATAGCGTTATTAGTATTGAAATCAGGCATAAATAAATAGTAAACACTATCAGCTTTATTAAAATATTATTTCTAAAAATCATCCCATTTATTTAACTTAATTGTAAAATTAACATTTTTCAATTTGAAACAGACATGTTAGTTTTCAGAGACAATGTTTATTTTTTTATATATAATTCTACATCAGGGATGATTAATATTTTAAAAAACTCAAGTGGTCTGACATGATGTTGTGAACCATATTTTCTAGAAGCCTTGTCAGAGACCTACCCTTATATAGAACAGGTCTAAGAAAACTCAATCTTCAGAACAGTTGCTATTGTTTCCATGCTTCAACTCCATATTGCACAACAGTATTCACTCTTCCACTTATCTCCACTCTCCTTCCAGACACACCAATCACGTGATCTTTTTGGAAGTGCTGTCTGAAACCAACTAATATAAATAGAGTTAGAAGAACAAAGCTCAGAATTAGTCAATTTTAGAAGAATAAAGAAAGGTTAAAGAAGCAACGAAATAAATAAAAAGTAATAGCTTGATTAAGTCACATAGTAGTATTGTATCTAAAAGGATCTCCTAAAGAATTCTGCAAAAGCTGGAAAATAATGCTATGGTCCAATTTGCAACTGAGCCTGGAGTGTCACCATGTTGGGATGAGGCTAAGCTTCTACATATTGCCTTTGATATACAACAGCTAAGAATAATAGAAGCTATTAAAATTTATAAAGTAATACTCAAGGGAAGCTACATTAATAGTAAAAAAAATATTAATTAACATGTTGCAAGTGTGTCAAGCAATGATTTGTTACCTCCAACTGTAGTGAACTTTAACATAATGTTGTAAATTTTGTCATCTCAATCATTAGTTATTAATGTGTGTTACAGCATTTAAAATTTTTTCTACTCTATCTCTAGTCATCTTAAGGAAAGCTGTGTACTATACATGGTTTAAAAATTTTTATTATGTCATATTTCATCATTATGTACATTACGTTTTATTTTTTGAATCTGAATATTACTGGATTACATATAGATTATTTCTTTTTTAAAAAGTTGTTTAAGTAATCACATTTGATTTATGAAACATATAATAACCTGACAAAGATCTCTGAAAGTAAACCTCATCCTGCTGAGAGGTCTGTAAGCAGTTTGCTTGCTGAGCTGGTGTGGTGGCCCAATGCCACCCCACCTGCACAGCAATTTATGTCCCTAAATTAGTTATGACATGTTGTGTTGTGACACATGGACAACCTTCATTGTATTGCCTTCGAACATCTTGGTCACATTGGAATCATTGCCAAAGCCTATAGATAATGCATTCGGTTTCTGGAACACTTGTCTCTGAGTTTGGCCAGTCTCTAATCTACTCTGCTACAATGCAGAAGCATTGTAGCAGAGTGATTGAACTTATTAATTCTGCAGAACTTGTAAAATCTGCAAATTTCAATTAATAAGCACACCTAGTCACTTATTCTTCCTTCTTTTCATTTGATGGCACTACATACATCCAAAAGAGGGTTGTACCCATGGACAGCTTTCTTTCAAGAACACTGTGAAATGGTGTTGAGAGTTCTTGAAAGATCAATCTTTGCCAAGACATACCTAACTTCAAATTATACACTAGATACACAGTCCTTCCAACAATAATAGAACATACAGTGATGGCCTAGAAACTTATTATTTTCATGTAACTTTGATGAAATTTTCTAATACATTAAATAGCAAAATATCAACTATTATTCCATAAGTTTGGAGAAAAAATGATTAATAGACAAAAGTTTGATGTTATCATTAAAAATAGATGCCCAACATTAATAGAACATATACTGATTGGAATTAATTACAAAGAAAGTAATGATTGGAATCCATGAAATTTGCATAAAAATATGATCAATAAGTGGGAAAAAAGTAGTAAATTGCATAGTAACCTTACTATTAAAAATGGGATGTGGGAAGGACCTAACTGTAGAGGAGAAGATCAAAATTGATGTATTTCATTAGGAAGGATGAAAAGTAACTTAGATTGCTAAAAAATCTGGGAAGACCTCATTCAACAATCTTAAAGTATCTCAATAACAAGGAAGGAGCAACAAACAGAAAAACTAAACAGTCGACGCAAGAGTTCAACAACACCTAGAACAATGAGACTGCAAGGAAAACACATCCATTCAAAAAGTCAAAAATTAATTGAAGCTGAGCTGCAGTAAATCAACAGTATACAATGTTTTGAGATCAACAGACAATGTTTATTTCATCAAAATGAAGACAGGCAACTAATAAAGGAGAAACACAAACAACTTCAATTACAGTTTACCAGAAACAACTTTGAAGGAGGGGAAAAATGGTCAAAAGTAATTTTCTTGGATGAGAAAAAGTGGAATCGATGGACATGATGGTTTTAAGTATTATTGGGCAGACAAAAGACTAGATCAAAAGCAGCACTCAAAGAAAGTAGTTGGTGGTGGTAAGTCATGACTTGGGTAAGAATTAGATGGAATGGAAAGACACTTCTAGTATTTATTGAAAGTCAAAACAACTCTCAAACTTATCAGGTGCATGTCTGGAGACAGCTCCAAACTTATGAACAGAAAATTGCTGGACAGGATTTTGAATTCATGCTGGATAATGCAAGCTTCCATGTATCAAAAACAATGTTATTTTTTTTTCAGAGCAAGAACATTCGATTTTTGGACTGGCCTCCTCCCAGTGCAGATTTAAACCCAATTGAAAATCTTTGGGGTGATTGGTTTTCCAATTGTATAGCAGTGGAAAGCATTACATGACTGTTCACTGAACTAAAGGCTGCTCTCATTGAAGCATGGAAAATATTCTACAAGAATGGCTGTAATCTTTGATTAATTCAATGTCTAATTATTTTTTTCAGCTTGTTTCCAAAAAACATGTATTTATTAAAATTAAAAACATTTTCGATCAGTTTGACTGATCTTCAGTTAACAGCAACATTGAATTAAAGAATACCATTTAAAAATAGAACTTAATATTTGCATTAAAATAGGAACAAGAAATAACATAAAAATAATAAATATGTGAATAAAACAGAAATTTTGATTTAAAAGAAATGAATACAATTCAACAAATAGCATGTAAATGTTTGAATGAACATGTGAACATAAAATGCAAATAATATAAAAAACGATAAATATATAAATAAAAGCAATATACTTATAATAAAAATAAACAATTAATAGAGGAAACAAAATTTAAATCTCAATAGGTGACCCCCAAGCATTGGAAAGGGTATTGGAATTGCAATGATTAACACATATGGATTTTCTACAAACTTTATAAATTTCTAACTTCTCTAGGTGAGAAAGAGTATGTATCTTAGAGATAGGCTTGATAATTCTCACTTCTTCTCAATTTATCTGTATGTCCTGTTGATTTGAATAGGCTGCTAATGCAGTGTTAGAGATTCTTGTTGATTGTACATTTGTGCTCCCTGATTCTTTGTTGTAGATTATGTCCAGTGGCACCTATGTATACAAGTTTTGTCATAAAAAATTGGTCATTTATTGGGATTTAGTAGATGCTTGGTGCAGAGTTGTGATCATATGGAATCTTATCGTTTCTTAAAATTTTGAAAATGGTCGGGTTACATTGCTATACCTGTGTAAGATTGTTAGTTTGGTGCTTCTTTATGTATACCTCCTAAAGTCGGGAAATAATTTAAGACAATCCTTTTTCTGATATACTGATATCAAATTAGTTCTTGCATTTTGATTTGGAATGTTACAATTACTCATTTTATAAATTGAATTGAATACCCATATCATGCTGCTGTCATGTCAAGGATGTTGGTACAATGGTATATGCTCTTCTTATCAATGATCTGAATGTTTAATGTGCCATTGGTCCACAGAGTTGTAGGGGATTAATGTGCATTGAAAAGTGGGCTTCCTGTTTAGCTTGTTAACTATTTCTCCAAAGTTGGATGAAATTGTAAGGGCCAAGAAATTTACTGATGTATCACTTCTTCATCTAACTGCAGGGATAAATCATAAGGGTTGTTGTTGAATGCTTGAAAAACTATTGTAGGTTCAGTATGAAAAATTTATTTTAATTGTAAAAAAATTATTAAACAGATGAAATAAATATTTGTGTATTTCTATAATGGAAATTGAAAAAATTTATATTTAGGGTCAGCTTAATTTTTGGTGTCATAACTTGTATTGCTGGAATAGTAGGCGTTACATTGGGTTCTTTATCTGCGCAGTGGTATAGACGACGTAATCCTCGTGCTGATCCACTAGTTTGTGCTTTTGGACTATTAAGTAGTGTTCCTCTTGTATTTCTCGGAATTGTTATGGCTCACAAATATATGATGCTTTCTTGGGTAAGTAAGGAATTATAAATTAATTAAATTGTAGTAATAGTAAATTTTCAAATTTGTTATATAGCATAAAGTAACTAAAAACAAATCCAAAGTTTAAAATTTACTGCTTAACTGTTATACTGTATTTAAAATAAAATAAATTAGAAAAAAATTAATACACAGAAAAATCAATTACCCAAATTTTATTAACCAAAATAGACTTTGGAAATTCCAGAAATTACAAAGTTTTTACATAGTAATGATTGTGGTTTTTTAGGTCTGTTATTGAGTTATCTTGTTATCTACACTACTAGTGTAAAACAAAGCCAAATAATCTAAATCAACCCCAGCAGAACAATTCAAAATTCTCTAAACTTTTTTTTTTTGGCTGCTGGGATTTGTTTTTATTTGGCAAACGTTTTCAACCTAATCTAATAGGCCCCTCAGACTACATCTTTCTTGGAACATCTTTACCATTAAATATTGTTCCAAAATAGTATACATAAATTTATGCAACCTATAAACAAGAAAGATACATTTGTGAACTCAATGCTTACATGACCCTTCTAATTATTTTATTATATATTATATTTATTATTATTATTATTAATTATTTTTTTATTTTTACATACTACTGGTGATGTTGTTTAGACAATGTTTGCCAACCCCCATACAACAAAGAAATAACAAATCTGTTAAAATAAACAAATAAAAATAACAAACATAAAGGGAATAAAACATATGAAGAAATAAAATAATTAAATATATTAAACTAATTTTTTACAAACAGCCTTAAATTTAGTGAATTCAAAAAACGTTTATCTTTTGATTTTTACAGCAGCCATCTGGTAGCAATAAAAAATGATTTAATGGTAAAACATTTAGATGACAATACAGTATATGTAAACATGTAGTATTTCTAGTATTGAGGGAGAGGATATGAAAATAAACATATTGGAGTGGAAGTAAGCCATTAAAATATTTATAAGTATAAATCCAATCAAAATATTTAATACATTTATAGAAATTAGGTGAACCTTGGCAAACTCAAACAACTTCTGGGGAGTTCGTAAATGGGAGGTTAGAAAGTTTGTACAGTTAATTATAAATTTGAGCCAATTCTGAATAAAGTTTATTTAGGGTTGATGGTGGGGCAGAAGACCAAATAGGTAAAGCAGAAGCAATAGGTAAAAGTTACATGGCAGTGCTTGACTTTAAAGCGATGTACAGTACCTGTCCATAGGCTTAAACCCTGTATCTGTCATCTAAGGGATTTTTTTATTGAGAAGTATTGATAACGCAGCAAAGTTCTTACATAATTGTATTGTAGAAAAATACATGAAAAATCAATTTTTTTTTTTCTTTATTTTCTGACTTATGGAGGGTAGGTAACTCCAAATTTCTAAAACATTATATCAATAATGAAATAAAAATTAAAGTTAAAAAAAAAGGTAAAAGCAAACCCAATTGCAGAGAAACACTTTATTACACTTTCAGACTCCCTAAATGCATTTCACCAAAAATTTAGGCCTCCTTCAATAGGGTTTTCAGCATACAGTTCAAACTCCAACAATATTACCTCGCGGGTTTTCATTATGAATTTCCATCTATATATCCGACAAAAGTTTCCCAGCAAATTGTAAAAATTGTTTATAAGGAAAAAAATAATAATGTGAAAAGAAAAGTTAAAGAACATTTTGTCATAATAATTATACAAAATAATACAGTTAATTTAATTTGGGCATGTTGACAGCTGCATGCTGGGAAACTTTTGTCGGATATATAGATGGAAATTCATAATAGAAACCTGTGATGGAATATTTCTGGAGTTTGAACTGTATGCTGAAAACCCTACTGAGGAGGCCTAAATTTTTTGGCAAAATGTATTTAGGGAGTCTGAAAGTGTTATAAAGTGTTTCTCTGCAATTGGGTTTGCTTTTACGTTTTTTTAATTTTATATCAATAATGAAATAAAAATTGATGTTTTAGAAATTTGGGATTACTTACCCTTTGTAAGTCAGAACAGAAAGAAAAATTTATTTTTCGTATATTTTTTGTACAATACAATTAAGTAAGAATTGTATATTTGTATTAGTTTATCATTTAAAAATGATTTGTAATTTGAAATGTGTAATTATCATCAAATTAGACTCTATATGAGTTTCTACATTTTTTCATATTAGTATTTCAACCGAATATTTATGTCTGTTTTTACTTTTATAGATTTTAATTTTCTCTGGTGAAACATTATTATGTATGAATTGGCCAATTGTAGCTGACATGCTGTTGGTAAGTGTAGTGTTCTATATTATATTATATACAATATAAATTGCTTTGGATAAAATATTCAAACTAATCTGATTATAAAAAAATACATATAATTGTAATAAACTTTGATTCTTTAAATAAATTATACCATTTAATACAATGAAAATTTATTTTTATTACAAATGAACATTTTTGACTACTTTTTTCTCTGTCAATAAATTCAAGACCTTGAATTTAAAATGTAAAATTGTATTTGTTATTNAACACCATTGTCAAACTTCTAGGCGTACATGAAAGCGGCGCTGAACGTCCGACGTACACGTTTTCGCGATGAAAACGTCGGCAGCAACCTCTCTATTAGCCGAGAAGTAAACGCAGCCTTAGTCTTAACCTTAAACTTAAACCATCCTGTACAAAGAGAGCCCCGTTCTCACTCTCGAAGTTTAGGCTGCTTCAACCCTTCAATCTCACATTTACGTTTTAATGTTTGTTACATTAAAGTATTTGATTTATATCGGACGAAAAGGGTTTATCACACCGAGTGATCGATCTAACACGTGTTAAAAATTCTTTACTCCTCTACTGTACACAATTTAATTAAATAATGTGGATTGGGAACTCGGTGTGATAAACTTTTACGTTAGATAATCTTTGTAAATATAAATCAAATAATATAATATAATATAGTAGAGGGGTTAGAAGTACAAAATAATCTATTAGTCTTAATTAATCTTTGCTGTTGTTATTTTTTGCACAAGCAATGCCAGACTTATTTGCTAATTAAATTATAATTTACTAAAAAGCAACAATCTTCTATTTGCTTACAAAATATGATGACACGGTGCAAATAGTAGCATGTCAAGAGAATAGATTTAAGTAAAATCTAAGCAATACGCTAATTTTTTTCTTCATGATATACTATGTTACATTTTACATCTCAGCTCCTCATTTGGAACTATGGGGGAAAATAACATTAAAAATTGAGAAATAAGTTGAAATTTAAAGCAATTTATAAGAACATAACATCAGTGGCACTTTTAACATTTTAAAGAAAACATGATACTGAAATATTGCTCTTCTCAAAGTTGTCCTTTTACCAACTTAATTGCCCTGCTTTTTCATTCTTTGTTAGTGGTAGCAAATGCATATTGCAATTTTATTGCTCTAAATGTTGTTCAAAATGTCCCCCATCCAACTTTCCAATACATAAAAATAAGGATCACCCTATTAAATATTATTCATAAGCAAAAACAAAATTCAAGTGAGAAATGTGGTAAAATCCATTTAAACATGAAAAATTTGTATTTACAGTATTGAATTAAAAAATACCAAAATAAACCAAAATGAATGGTTTTGTATGCTGGCAGATATTTATTGTAACATAACATGAATCCCATTAGCATATTGAATGAGAAAGAATGAGTCCACTGGTTTTTGATAACTACAACTTATATAATTCACCATTATTCAATAAATATAAAAGTGCAAGTTTATAAATGATTAGCAGGAAGGAAAATTTACTCTGTACAGTGTTATTAATAGGTTTTTATTGCTAGCACTTTCAACGAATCTATTTTTGTCGTCAGGTGAATAAAAATTTTAAAATCAAACACAAATGTTCTAAGAAGAATTGAATGCATATTATTTAAACTAAAAATTTTTGAATTAAAACTGTTACAAACAAGCTACAAATTTCGAATACATTCGATGGTATGCGTGCGATGTTATACATGTGATGTTGTGCATACATGGATGCAGGTCCATGTTAACAGTGTGACAGTCGATGTAAATTGCTGTTTAACTGTTTGTATAGGATGACCCATATGTTGGGCAGGTCAAGAGTGGGAGTGTTGCACGGTTCTGAGGTAGTTGTGAGGAGAGAATCCCATATAAAGACTAGTTTTCGGTTGCTACAGCATCTAAGAATCATTGTTTGGACCCATAACAGGCTCTGCTCGAGCATCTTTTTTGCCACCTCTGTGGTGTGCTTTTCTTTCATCACATCCTCCTGGTGCTCAGCTGGGCAGATAGCTAGCATTTTTGTTGTTGCCTCAATGTACCTCATATTTGTACCTGAATTTTCCTTTCTGCTATTTAATACTTGGCATGAGGATCTAGCTGTATTATATAAGAATGATTGAATTATTCTTTATAATATGAATTCCATATTAAAACATAATCAAAGCTTGATGATAAATTAATGAGTTACATGCTTAAAGTAAACTGACTGATGATAGTTTATAAAAATGTTAGAAATCAAGTTCAAATACTATTAAAACTTAAATAAATGTAATATGTTTGTAGAATTAAATTTATTGATTTATGACACAAGATTTTTGTAAAATTAAATTTTATCATCTAAGGAGAATTTAATTTCTTTTTAAATATTACTAAACAAATCTTATTTGTTAATTTAAGTTATAAATTTATTCATTTATTTAGATACAAGACTTACTTTTTATTAATTAGATAAATAAATATAGTATAATAATATGTAACTTATTTGTTTCATCATTATATTTTGAAAATAATTTCTAGATATCAGATCATTTAAACTCTGGACAGAAGTCAACAACATTTATGAAATACCATAACTTACAATATTCTCTTTATATTACTGCTTTCATATTGGCACTAGGAGGTCTTTGTTTTTTGATGACTGCATGCTATATTGTCCAAGATAAAAAGAAATGTATTCGAGCAATCCACAGTAAGTTCATTTTTATAATTTTATTAATTATAATGTCTTATATATAAGATAGACTCAGAAATAAATGGGAATTTCAGTTACAGTTTTCAACATCAATGATTTGATTGTTTTGTGTGTCACAGATGAAAGCTTAACATATAATAGCATGTTTTGACAAGCTGTTTTAAGCAGATTTCTTGATATATGAGAATATTATCCTATTAAAACTAGTACATAAGATGGCTGTTGCTGAAAACTGAAATACAGTCAAACTCAGTTATAACAAACATGAATGTAACAAGTTCACAGTTACAATGAACAAATTTCATGAAGATACCAAACATATTTTCTGTAACTATGCAAATACATGAATGTTTTTAATTATTCCAAATAGTAGGAAATGTGGTATCAAATTATTGGAAGAGATAAAACCGAAAGGTTTATTTAGTTTTATGACCACTGGATAATTAGTTTTACGATCTGCGTTGATTAGAGCCTATCACTTAACTTTCTTTTTGTAGACCATCCCCCTCATTCTTGACTAGCTTCCAGCCCTACTGTGCTAATTTATTTAATCATTGCTATAATTGTAAAATTACTGTATACCCTAGTTAGAAATGAACTCTTGTATGAGAAAGATGTTTGTGAATAAAAGAAAATGTTTTTCAGTGTATGAAAAAATGAAAAGTATTTGCGAGTTAGAAAGTGGTACTAAAAATGTTGAAGTGTGTAGAAAATATTCTTTGTCTTCTTCAACATTATGAAAAAATAAAGATGTCTACCTATTGGCACTGGAGAGTAATATAACTGAATCAAAAAAAATTAGAAAGTGTGAGTGCGCAAACATCAGTGAAGCACTTATTTCAATGGTTTAGTACAGTGGTCTCCAAAGAGGGGTACGTGTACCCTGGGGGTATGCAAAGTGATACAATTAGAGTTAGAACCAGATCTTCAAATTGCATTAACAGAGGGCATCAAACCAAATTTTTCAAATATTACTAAATAAATACAATCACATTGCTCACATTAAATTCTAATTCAAAATGTAAATTTGTAATTTAATTTAAATGTATGTACAGTAGACCCCCTATAACACTTAGATACGTTCCACACTAATCGAATTTTACGTTGTAGGAATGATCAAATACATGAGCCAATCGCAGCCCGATAGGTGTGAACTTTACGGACTAAGGCTGTTTGAAAGGTTTTCTTCTATAAAATTAACCGATTCTAGACTAATTCCACTCAACATTTCCAAAACACATATAATTTTTTGGGAATAATCTGTATAAACTATGCTATAAACAAAAAATTATAGGATTACTTACCGAGTGTGCACCATTTGACTATGCCCGTTGTTCAAAGCTTGTCTTCGTCGCGGAACAGCACACGAAACAGCGGCTGTGATATATGATAAATAATTTATCGCAGAAAAATAACTTGACCTTTGGAGACATCATTAATATAAATAATTTTTATGGCCGTTGAATAAGAAGTGTTTCTTTCACAAGAAATGTATAAAATTAGTGCTGTATTAGACTTACGGTACCTAATTTACATACTGTACAGACGATAATAAACTCAACTTATTTCCTAAAATCTCTGTAGCGTGGCGCCACGCTAGACGGCGGAAATTATGTATTTAATTATAATAAAGTTACAATAAGTTAATATATGATTATATATACAGTACCTAATTTATATATAATTTATATATAATTATATGTATAGTACCTAATTTATATATAACTTAATACTGTACAGACGATAGCAAACTCAATTTAGCCGCTCCATAGCATGGCGCAGGGTCGGAGGAAAGTAGTTCGGCTGCTCATCCACTATTGGTTCAGATTCTATCAATCTTGTCGCGAAACAACGTTATAGGAGGTACTTTATACGAATGTTGCTACAATTTTTTCGCTATGTTATAGGAATTGTCGTTATAGGAACGCACGTTATAGGGGGGTCGACTGTATATTGTTTAAAATATATAATTTGATTTTTGACTACACACACAAACACACACACACACATATATATTATAGGGTACAACTTATAATTATTTTCGTCTTAGGGTATGCAATCAAAAGTTTGGAGATCACTGGTTTAGTACACAAAGAAGTGCTGGATAGATGGACCAATCTTGAAGGCTCAAGCAGAAAAGTTTGCTAGAAAATTTGATTTGGATGCAATGATTTTGTATGCAGTAATGGTTGGCTGGATTGATTCAAAAATTACTGGAGAATCTCAATCTGCTGATCCAGTAATTGCAAATGAATATGGATTGACTGTGTTTGTGCTGAAATGAGAAAAGATTTTAATGACGAAGATGGCTACAATGCTGATGAAATGGGACTTTTTTAAATCTCACTGCTGCTGACTATATGTTAAGTTCAAAGAGGAAAAATGTGTTGATGGAAAAATATCAAAGAATCATTTGATGCTGATTTTATGTGCAAATGTGACAGGAACCATTAAGAAGAAACTGTTAGTTATTAGAAAATTGTTAACACCACAGTGTTTTAAAAACGTAAAGAATCTCACTGTTAGATTATACTGCAAACAAAAAAGCCTGGATATTTTTTGGCAGTATCTAAGTGATTGGAATAAGGAACTATCCAAAAAAAAAAAATTTTTATTGTTAATTGATAACTTTCCAGCACATACCCAGTTTGAAAATTTGTCCAATATCAAGCTGGTGTTTCTGCCTCCCAATGTCGCATCAATTTTACAACTGATGGACATGGATGTAATCAAAAGTTTGAAAGGATTTTATGAAAGATTTATAATTTTGCATTTAATCTATCAAAGAGAACAGAAGTTTAATGAGTATTTATCAATATTGGATGCCATAAATTTGTTAAGTGATGTGTGGAACAATGTTACTTTGACAACCATAACAAATTGTTTTAAAAACATGAAATTAAATACGAATGAAATTTCAATGTTTGATGATGATGAAAATGAAGAAAGTGGCAAACCTTTATCTGAATGATTGCAATGCAATAACATTAACAATTTTAATACTGATATTGTTGAATTTTTACAAGTCGATGACAATTTGGTAACTAGTGATATTTCTACCGAGAGTGACATTGTAGAAGCTGTGCTGAATAAAGACAATGGTAACAATGATGATGATGGTGATGATGAATGCAATGATAATACGATAAGTGAAATAGGACAAAAACCAATGCTGACAATTTCTGTAGTTCAAGAGGCAATGGATACATTAGTCAGGTTTTTTGAAGTAAATGAAAAACTTTCAATACATTCAGTACTTTAAGAGGGAAGTTGAGGAATATGAAAGTGAAATCATTGAAGCAATTGTCAATTTTAAACTTTGTACATAAAAAGATTAACTAAAATCAGGCATAATTATTAATTATTGTAGTATTATTTTTAATTACAAAACAATAAATTGATCAATATTATTTTGTAGTTTATATAACTATTAATAAAAACACAGTATAATGTAATTTACAAATTTTTTTTAATCAACTTATTTCAAATGAAAAATTAAAAGATATTTTGCTAATTATCAGTGGCGTTGCTACAAATTCTGTTTTCCACGGGGGCACCTTCTATGTGTTTGCACCCGAAGCAGTTGCCCATCCTTCCCTAGTTACTTCATTGCTTTTCACAGATGTAATGAGTAATAGTTATAACAAGGAAATCTTGCTGGTGTCCTAATGCTTCTTATAACTGAGTTTGACTGTATTAACATTAAATTTTGCTGTAAGCTTGGAGGTGTTTTTAGAAAAAATGAAAATGTTAAGAATGGTTTAGGATAGACACACTACATATTGAAGATTTGAATGTACAGGTAATACACAAAATTTAATGCTGAGGAAGATGACTAACATCCAGGAAATCAGTGACAGTGTATTTCAAATATATCTGTATAGTAGATAAGATCCTCCATAGCGATCTTGGGATACATTGCATGTATGTCATGCAATCAATCAATCAATCAATCTTTATTTAACATACATTGTACGTCCTTGGCACCATGAATTACATAACTAAGTTAAAATCAACATCAAAATATTATAATAATATACAAAGTGTACAATCAATAAAAAAGAAAATAATACAATAAAATATGAAGTGAAGAGTGGAAAAAAAAGATAAAATATAATAAAAATAAAAACCAGAGAACAAAAACAAAATTTTACAAAGAGAAAATGCAGTATCTTGCTGCTTGAAATTTCTGAAAAGAAAATCAGTTCTGGTACAGTCGGACCTGAAGAAAGGTTCAAATGAGATGTTTAATTGTTGGCAGTCACTGTTGTTGTTTTACAGTATTTCTTGAAATCATGAAAAACTTCCTTATTCTTGAGAAGTTTGTAAGGTTTGCATGACCAACAGCACCCAGATTCTGTCAGGAGTAGTTGTAGTTCTAGTCATTATCTTAGTATGATGCAGTTGTATATGTAATGGATGTTCCCATCCTCCATCTTGCATGCCAGACAGAGTCTGTTATGTCTTTTGCAAACATGGAAAGATAATGTCCAAATTTGCCACAGTTGGTCAGAAACTGACCAATCCTGAAAGCCAATCAAAATAACCTGGTTTGAACCATTTCTGGGAGTGAAATGTTTTAATGTCAGGAATAAAATTGATAGGTAAGACAATGTTCATGTGTGTTCCATGACTCCTACCATTGTTCAAGTAAATCAGTTCAAGTAACAGTTTACAACAAAATTTATATAACTATCAGAATTATGTTACATGCAGCTTCTTTTACTAAAGAGTCTGCTTGTTCATTCCCAGGGGTGCCAATATGGGCATGAGCCCTCTTCTGACACCTAATACAATAGATGTTAGAAGAGTTGTTAACAATCTTCCAGATATCAGAAGCAGTCAGATGCAACTTGCTACTGTTAATCAAGATAATGGAGGATGTACTGTTGGAAATGATTGAGATAATTTTATCATTATATTGTTTATTTGTCCATAAAAGTTCCATTTTAATGGCAATCATTTTAGTCTGAAAGACAGTACAGCACTTGTCCAGTCAAAATTGGCAGTGACACATCTCTACACCATCCAGGAAAGCATGAAAGCTGCATCCAACATTGTTATCAACCTTGGACCCATCAGTGTAAATTTCAGTTTCATAGTAATTTGTTGCAATATCATTTAGTCATTTTTGGTTCCTGGATAAATGGTTTGGGAAAAAGGAATGTCACTTTCAAAATTATTCAACTTAAAAGTGCCAGAACTAGTTGTGATGTCAAAGTCCCATTTTATGTTCTGTAGTTTATAATTTAAATCAATAATGGTGTCAATTGGCAGTTTTCTTGAAATAATTTAAATGATAATGTTTGGGGTATTGCCGTATGATTTAGTTATCAGAATTAGTGCTCTAGGCTGAGCAGAAATCAAACTTCTCTTGAGGAGGACTTTCTACATAGCCCAACCCCAATAACCACAGGCATACATGACAATGGGTACAAAAATTTGATCATAAATGATGATAAGAGCATTGATGTTCAATCCACACTTGTTACATGCTATTTTGCTGAAGGCCTGGAAGATGTGTCCCTGCATTGTGTAACAAACCTGATGTGGCATCTTAAGAAAGTCGATGATTCATAATATCACTGAGATATTTAAGAGTTTATTCAACTTTAATGGTTTGGCCATGCAATTTAATAGTAGGTGCTCTTAAATATAAATTTGGGTGGCCTGGCCTGTTAAAAATAACAGACCTCATTTTACTGAAGTTGAGATTGCATTGTCTGCCCCATTTATAGGTTTTGGAGAGAATGCTTGGAGTCTTACACTCCAAGCCTGCTCTTGAACTGCTGCCCACGAGGACAAGGACATTGTCTGAATATTAAATGGTCTTGACTGAAGTCCTCAGCGAGGAATGTATTAAAAGTGATGTTCCACAGGAGCAGCCCACAGACCAACTCCTGTGGGCAGATACGAGTAATATCTTTCTGAACTGAATGTTCTCCATATTGCAGAGTGTCTGTGTCATTTTTCAGATAGTCTTTAAGAAGGTAAAAACTGTTTACAGGACACCTAATATTTTTAAGCTGATATAATACAAATGGCCACCAGGCACTATCAAATGCCTTGAGAATATCAAGGCTGGTGACCAAAACATATTTTTTAACTCTCAAGTAATATCTGAATGTTGTTGACAGCACAGTGTATTGCATCCATAGAAGAGAGTTGTTTACAAAATCTTTGCTGATTCTTGTAGGGGGCAAAAACTTTCAATATGCCAAGTAAGATGTTCAGAAATAAACTGCTTGAGAATCTTCCCCAAAAGGGAAAGAAGTGATATAAGTCTTGAATCTTCAGAGTTCTTTCTCTGACTTTGGAACTGGCACGATCTTGACCTTCTTCCACTTGTCGGGGATGATCCTGTATTTTAAGCATGCATTCTACATTTGTCAGTTGATCAGGGATCATTTTCCAAATCCTTTGTGAGATGTCGGGATAAATTCTGTCAAGATCTGTTGCCCCCTACTAAGTTTCTGGAAGCCAGATTCTATCTCTTGCCTTTCAAAGGGTGGTGCATTATCAGAATAGATTGGTGTGTCAATTTCTGAGCAAATTTGTCTTTGACAGTGGCTGTCTTCAGAAAAACAATCATCAATGCAGAAGGTTTTAATGAAATGGTGATAGAGAAATTTCTCCATGATATGGTTTGACATTTTAATTTCTTCCTTGTATTTGTTTTGGTAAGAGAGAAATTGCAAACAAAGATTAGTTTGTGCTGGTTCAGGTCTGCATCTCTGGTAATTCCTTCTAAGGTGTTATGTTTTTTTGTGTTGGTAAGTTGCAAATTCCATAAGGGAACCTATCTTCATTTATAAGTGGATTTGGGAATGAACTTCTTGCTGGCATCTTTAATAATTTGAATATTCTCTTGCAGCAGATGCTGACCTTCCTCTGGGTTTTTTGTTAGGAAAGTCACAAAAATTATTTCAGACAAAAAACTCGCACAAGTAAACTGGAACTATATACTAAACACAACAATTAACACCTAATCGGTAATTCCAGCAATGAATGAACAAAAATTTTAATGCTTGAACATTTTCGGCCGTCTTTTAGAGGCCCCTCAGGATGAAACACACAAAAAAACAGTTCTATCATTTGAAAACTTCTAACCGTCAAATACAGCTGTGTTCCAAATTTTTAAATATTTAAACGATGTATTGTACGATATAAAAATCGTTACATTTACAACATAAAAATAATTATTTTAAAATAACGCTATACATAAATTATTATTATATCGTTGTAAAAATTAACGCGATGTAAACGAATTGTTTTCTTTTACAAAGCAGAAAGATGAAAAATAATTACACACACAATTATTGTTGTGCTTTGTGGTATTGTAAATAATACTTCCACGATTGTGAAATCGGAATATAATCAGAGTTAATGCAGTTTCCCTTCATGGTTTCTATATAAATCTCAATAGCCTCCAATGAGCGTAAGTCATGTCGGTCTAAGGCCCTATGCAAAAAAGTAGCCTCATCTCAACATGGGGAAACCCCAGGTTCGGTAGCATACTGGGCTAGAGCAGTATGCTACTAGCTGCTACTTCTGCTTCAACACATCATATTTGTGGTCCCGTACTCTAGTCTCAAGGGATCTGTACGTAGATCCAATGTATGTTATCCGACGATTGAAACATTCGTCATTCAAAGGTATGCGGTACACCCCTGGTGCTTTCTTATCATTGGATGTACTGCATACCTTTGAATGATGAACGTTTCAATCGTCGGATAACATACATTGGATCTACGTACAGATCCCTTGAGGCTAGAGTACGGGACCACAAATATGATGTGTCGAAGCAGAAGTATAGTACTGCTCTAGCCCAGTATGCTACCGAACCTGGGGTTTCTCCATGTTGGGATGAGGCTACTTTTTTGCATAGGGCCTTCAATCAACATGACTTACGCTCATTGGAGGCTATTGAGATTTATATAGAAACCATAAAGGAAAACTGCATTAACTCTGATTATATTCCGATTCCACAATCGTGGAAGTATTATTTACATTGCCACAAAGCACAACAATAATTGTGTGTGTAATTATTTTTCATCTTTCTGCTTTGTAAAAGAAAACAATTCGTTTACATTGTGTTAATTTTTACAACAATATGAACAAATAATATATAATAATAATAAAATAATTTATAATAATAATTTATGTATAGCGTTATTTTAAAATAATTATTTTTATGTTGTAAATGTAACGATTTTTATATCGTATAATACATTGTTTAAATATTTAAAAATTTGGAACACAGCTGTATTTGACGGTTAGAAGTTTTCAAATGATAGAACTGTTTTTTTGTGTGTTTCATCCTGAGGGGGCCTCTAAAAGACGGCCGAAAACGTTTGAGCATTAAAATTTTTGTTCATTCATTGCTGGAATTAGCGATTAGGTGTTAATTGTTGTGTTTAAAAATTATTTCAATTATCATGGAAGATATTAAATTTGGAGTATAAAGAAGTGGAAGCTGAGCAAGAGGAGTTTGGTTTTAATGAGCAGGAAGGATAAGAATGATCACTGAGATTATCTTCTTAGTGGACATTTCATCCATAAATGTCAGGGAGACAGCTGGAACTGCAAACAACAGTATCAATCCATGTCTCTCCCTGACTGTTAGTAAAGGTGAAGTGGGAAAAGGAATTATTGATTATCAGTAACAAATTTCTTGTGAAAAACTCTTGAAAAGCTTCCCCACACTGATTAAGTTGATCTCCACCCCGTGCTGGGGAGTGGGCATTGAGGTCTTTGTCCAGAATAATGTTGATTCCATGAAATTTATATACTATGGTTTGGCTTTGTTGGAAAATAAAACCTAGGTTCAGATCATGAGGACAATAAACATAAAGAAAAATACAGGATATCCTCATTAGTTCAAAATTCAGAGGACATCAAATTTCAAATTATTCAAGATTTAGATATTTCTGTGTAATATGCCAAATGCCACATAACTGATGCAATTTATTAAACAAATGGAATATGGCTGTGTATACAGAACACAATGTTTGTTAATTAATAATTATTACTGTATTTTTGTGGAATGCACAGCGTGCCGCATATAAATGAGGAAGACCAACATGCCAGTTAAACTGCAACTAAAATATAAAACACTCTTCTCTGACTGCACTTAAAAATAATCAAACCTCAATACTAGCCTTTAAAAGTGCAGCCTTTTTTATTCTGTTCCAGTTTGCATCAGAAGTCACATTATTTCAATTCAAAAATTTTCCCTCAAAAGGAGTTAGATAGATGACCAGCATGACTCTATTGTTAACAGGAAAGTTTGATGTACAGGGGCATGACACTACTAATTTGAAGTGGAAAACATATTTTAAATTAAATAAATTAAAAATATGATCAAAATTGAAGCCTGTCATTGTGATGATGTCACAATAAAATAATTGCTTGTTGTATTCATAATTTTACTGAAGTTTTATTTCCTTATAGCATGGGTTTGTTTTATAATGTATTTATCTCTGAATCAAATTTTTTTATAGTTCATTCGTATATATTATGTTTAATATCAAGTTAAAATAGGCAGCTGCTTACATTCAAAATCATATTTAAATTTTTTTAAAATGCTGTAAGGGCATGTTAAACCTGACACAGACCTGTGAAAAGGGTGGAAAACATTTGTTAAAATAAATTATAGTGTTGACGAAATGTGAAGAATTGTTCAAGAAAAATTAAAGTAAAACTTTTTTAGTAGTTTTTAGTTTCAGTGTAAGTTCTTTACTGATGTAATTTTAGTTTTGGTTTTCAGAGATTTTGTTTCTTGTATTTTTACACATCAAATTTAATATTTCCACAACTTTGACTCACAACATTTTACTTGTGAGTCAGTTTGTAACTCACTGATTGACATTGTAACTGTCAGTACACAGTATCTGGTATACAGGAGTATGAGGGGTCAAGAATGCAAACACTGTTTGACTTATGACCAACAGTCTAATTTTGGACTGCTCTCCATTGGGTAAAGATTAATGTGTTTGACGGCAATGAGTATAGGCTTACTGGATTGGCTCTACAAAGTTGTAACCTTGTTGACAGGGAGGAAGGCTTGAAAGGTATGAGTGGCATCAGGGCTACCAGATGGACATACAGATGTCTAGATTTCTGAATTCTAGGCAAAAAATGAGAAGCTTAGATGTACACAATTTTTTTTAATGCCCAGAGCAGTTGTGGACAAATTCTGGGCAAATTTACACTTTTCCAAGAAAAAATAGCTAACATTGCAAAAATTAACATAAATGTAAGAGTAGCCAAAAATTTTCCAAAATTTAGTGCGAAATGGACATGGAAGAAAAAGATTTTTGAGCTTGAGACAATGAAAAAATCTGGCAATGCTGAGTCTTATTTATGAGTGTGTACTAGTGTGTTGTATTTCTTAACAGTTGTAATACCAGCGATATATCTTATCTTGTAATGTTGTACAAAGTACACAATAAATGCATTTTTTTTAAAATGACTGATGTGACTCGTGGATTACTTAAGTTGACTCACATTTACAAACATAATGAGTCATTATGACACACACAATTTTTAGGCCAGCATGTACAGTACTCTGGGTTTAAATACTAAAACTAAGTTTGTGAGACTGAAACTTAGTGTAAGTTTTACCTCTTGGAATACAATGATCATAAGTATTGGGGCTACTGGGATGCTTTCACTGAGCATTCTCCAGTTTTGTTGTTGGGTCAAAATAATAAGCCTACTGTACAATCCATCACAGGTCACAGCCATATCCAGATAATTTGGTTCACATCACAGTTTTGTCTTCTATTGTTGACATACTACACAAATTTTGTTCAAATTAGAAAGCAAATGTGAAATCCATCTTCCACAATGAGAATTCATTGTACACAATGTCATCAGCCAGGTTAAGAATTGATGTATTAAATGATTGATTATATGATTATATTTTTTAAAAATGACAAGATATGTGTCCTAGTATCCTACCCTAAAAGTTATGTCTATTTTTAACCTCCTGATAAGAATGATAATTGTGAAGAGGCAAGTATAATAAATTTGCATATTATTTGCATCTGTTTCATTACACTTAGTTGCTAGTCATAATAACCATACTATTATATTATAGTTAAAATAAACACAACATGATGTAAAAAATAGCAAATAATATATCTATTGCAATCATTTAACAATTTCATTACTTTATGATAAAATTTTAATCATTATTAATACAATACTAATTTTCATGAATCAGAATTTATAATAAATTCAATACTTCTCTGTTTTGGATTTGTAAAGTTAAGTTTTTTAACAAAAATATACAGTTTTATTGATTTTCATGAGACACTTTAAAATTTTTCTTGTGTAATTTCCCAGACTTCCATCCCACGAAATTTCAGGACAGAAATCCTAATCCTGTGTAAATGATATATAGTGGGTGATCGATTAATGAACAGTTTGGTTAATGAATAAATCGGATAACAAACACTTTCACAAAAGATTTTTATGTTCGGACAATGAACATGTCACAGAACAAACAAAAGAAGAAGTGATGTAAAATAATGAATTCCAATTGATCTTACCTTATTTTCGGGCAACAATTTGAAACTTTTCGGAGTGTGGGAGACGTCAACATTGATTCTCAACCCGGTATATATTGATCGGATAGTATTCCTCCAAACTTTGAAACCTTTTCTTGTAATTCCAGCCTTTTATTTTTCTGACAGAAACAATTCTTTTATAGTATTTGTGAGACTGTCGGGCAGGCACTTGTTAAGTTTTGCATCGGTTATTATTTTCGAAAGATGAGATTATAATAGCAAAGGTAGAGAGTGGGCAGAAGATATCTGATGTTGCTGGGCAGTATGGCTCAAACAGGTCTACAGTAGGCCGAAGTTCAATCTTATCTAAGAGAGATACTGTATAATCGAGAAGACTCAAGCAGCTAAAGGAGTAACAAAATCATATGTGAGAAATAAAGAACATTGAAGAGCTCATAATGGAACCTGAAATTGATCTGACGACAGAAGAACGCCAAGAACTCTTGAATGAAGAACACCAAGAAACTTGGCAAGATATGTTTTCTTCTGAAAAAGAGGATTAATGCCGATATCTTCTATTAAACATCTTTTGAAGAAGTGGGACAATGTCAAAACAACAGTCTTATAATGGCAGTAAACCAGGTTGAGTTAATAGATTAATAGGGATCTCTACAATGACAATGCTGTTAATTACTTCTGAAAAATCCTGAAGAAGAGAGAAAAGCAATCGACATTAGACAGATTCTTTAACTCCCACAAAGAGAAAAAACATGACTAATAAAAATGCAAGACTGTGTATGTATATATTTTTATTATTAAGTAATAAAACGTAGTAAGAAAGTGTATATTTTTTATTTTTTGGGGTCTCCAGAACAAATTAATCAAATTCCCATAAAAACCTATGGTAAATCAATAATCGGTTAACAAACAATTCGGATAGCAAACAGTGTCTTGGAATGGATTATGTTCATTAACCAATCATCCACTGTACTGTATTTTAGTTTACATTTCAGTTTTGAAAAAAGTTTTATTTTTGCTGCAGAGAGGAAAAATTAGTGTACAACACTAAATAGCATGAAATTGATTATATCCAGTAACCAACAGTCATATAATTTATTTGCTACAATGTGTGATTTATTAAATTTTAAAAAATGAGAATATAATAATTTATACATTTAATAACTTGCATACTGTTATTTTTTTCTTAATTACTGAAACCATTTATATTTATAAATTTGATAATTATACTCTATTGTATTTATACTATTAATTTACTTTTTTATTGTTTACTGCTTTGCTTTGCTCTGTGCTTACTTTTGTGTTCTGTTCTGTTTCTTGTAGGAATTCAAGAGTTCATCTAACAGTTGGCAGCCTTAACTTTCTCATAGCAAAAATTCTGTGATAAATTGGTCATTTAAGAATAATCAGTTTATAGCTTAACTTTTTTATCTCATATTGAAAATATTTTTGTTAAAAATTTGTTGGATTATAATAGATGTAATCGATATTGACTATGTGAATTGATATACACCTGAAATTTTTTAAACAAATTAATATTAGAATTTTATGTTATTTAAATAACAGAAAAAAATAATTATTGTATAGCTATAAAATATTTGGATTTAATCTCGCATAAATTGCTTGATTGTATTGTTTATGTATTGTCAATTTTGATGTTCTGTTGTTTAATGTTAATCTGAAACATGTAAAATACTGCAAAATCAATATATATATATTTATTTATTGAAATAAATTATATTGTACAATATGTATGAATGTATGTATGCTATTCTAAAATTTTATAACATTAAACTCCTTACTGTAAATATTTATCTATTCGTTGAAACTTTCAAATTAATATGAAACACAATATTTCATAATAGTTGTATTTTTCAATAAGCTTGTTTAATATTAGAGATAATCTCTAATATTTAATACTGTTGCATTTAACTATTCAGCTTAGGTGATTATGCTGGATTTTGGTAGTCCACTTGACTGTTTATGGAGTACTTGATGTTATAAAGTTTTAGAGGATGTTGGGCTTGTCTCCACTCAGGTGCTTTGGTGCAAGCAATGGCAAGCACCTCAGCACGATTACATGTGACAATGAGCCTTGACTGTTGCAATGTATGGAGAGTAGGCAGTAGTATTGGTTGTAGGTAAAAAATGTTTTCAGTTAGTAAAAGTTAATGCATTTATTACACATTTGCAAGCAAGTTATGTCAAAGGCATTAGTCACCGTGCTTAAACCATAACTTGCTTGCAAATGTGATATCACGAGCAAGATGGTGATCAGAATTAGTGTGGTTCAGGACAAACATTTGGAGGCGAATATCTCTCAAAGGCCCACTGTTGGACTTTTTTTTATTTTTTACTAATAAATGTCATTAGAATGTCTGCCCACCATGCTGGGCTGTCTGTTAAATAGGCTTAGTGGAGCATGCCACGTGACTCGCTATAGCACCTGGAAATAGGCTGGTTTTGGGGACTATATCTTGCAAAGGATCACATATAGAGATATAGTTCATTTGGCTTTTTTGCTTCTACGGGCATGTTCTACAGTTCTATAATGATCCCAACAGTGTCATTCACATCTGCAGTCTTACCTAAGTAATGCGTAGAAGATACTAAAATGTCTTCACTTTCTATTGTAGTGTCCAGGAAGTATTGAAAATACTCCAGACAATCAGTTGGGTAAAATGTGTGCATGAGGACCTTACGTAAACAACAACTTGGATTGCACTTGAAAAAGTTTTAATAGACAATATATCTGAACTTATACTAACTACTACTAGATACACTTACGACAATTAATATATGCTCCTTTCGTGGAGATGATCAAAAAAAGAAAAAAGACGTTACAATTATTTTACAGATGAAGGTCCCTCGTGGTTTCCTGATTAGCTCAGAGAACAAAAATATTCATCTTATTCGGTTATATACCCAAAACACTCCGTCTAATGATATTAATTTAATAAACTATCATAATGTATAACTCATGACGATGCGATTCGATTGTTTCTCAAGCATTTTTCTATCCTTCGTCCAAACCGAGTCGTATCCTTATTTCTTTCTATTTCACTCCATGCTCCAGCACACTTCTGTACACCTGGCCCAAGTCCTGGTTAGGAAAAAAGGTACTTCCTCCACACATGGGATGACAATTTATACATCCTGCCATCATGCTACATCACCCCATTCATGTGATCAACGTACAGCCAATTGTTACATGGCAGGCAGCCCCACCCAAAAGGCAGTTCAACCAGAACGGAAAATTAATAAAATTTCATTTACACATATTACACAAAGGGCAAAAACATATACAAAGACTGAAAACAAAAAATATAGTGATGCACCACTACACAATCATGTCATCATGTCCAATAACCAGGAACAACAGTTTCCCATTGCAGAGGCTAATTGAAACTATTTTTTTAATTATTGGCTTTTCATCAGTGAACTTTATAAACTGTTTTACATATTTTTGCAGAGGTGTAGCCTTTAATAAAAGGTTGTCTCTGCAATGGAAGACTTGTTCTTGGTGATTGGAATTTGATGAAAAATGAAGACATTTTAATCTCTTTTACATATTTACTGTTTAAATATTGTCAGCCATTTTAATTGATGAGAATTTTTTTCTTTATAAATGTAAAGTCGGACAATTAAGCTTTGATGTAAGATGTAAGACTTCTATTGTAATTGTATGACTGTCCTACTGAAAGTAGGATGCATAGTAGGGTTTCTCATTTCCCAGTATTTTGCTTGTCCCGGGATCCCGGGATAAAAGTGAACTGTTTCCCGGGATCCCGGGATAGAATTAATTATTTTTAAGGTATACAAAATATCTTGAAATCAAATGATATAATTATTTTCCATTTTTTAAAGTAATTTTAAAGTTTTGTAACCTCCAAAATCATATTAATAATGCTGTGTTAGGTCTATAGGCCTATAATAAAAATTACCTTTAAATAACGTAGAAATTTTCACAAATAGAAAAAAATTAATTAAAGTTTGCTGGAAACTGCATACAACAACAACAAAAAAAATGTTTTGAATTGAGTTAAAAATTAAAAAAATGAACTTCTAATTTAGAAGGTAATTTTCGTTTTTTAAATAAAATATAATACAAAATATTGCAAACTTTTATAAGATTTTAAAAAGCAAAGATGGTCAATACTCCGATAACTCACTCTAATTCTTATTTTAGTAATGAAAAGTCTTGCCACCGAGAATGCCCTTTCCGATTCAATTGATGTGATTGGAATAGTGTTTAATGCATTTAAGAGAAGACAGATATTATGTGTTTTTTCACCTGTAGCCTGGAAGATTTCGAGTTCGTTTTCGAGATTGTAGTACTTCTTTCGCTCTCTAGTATTCTTGATTTGTCTACCTTGGCTGCTTTAATAGCGGCATCAAGCTTAGAGCTCGATAATTCGGCAATTCATTTGGCTTTAATAATCAGGTTTATGAAGAAAAACTTCATACTTGCAGACTTTGTACTCGTTTGTATCCTTGCCCAATTTGCACAATCTGGCGTCAGGCATTTATTGAAGCTACTGGGCATGGTTAAAACTCAAGACAGCGTAAGCACAATTATTCCAGATATTACAGGTTCCGACAAGTAAAGAATTTTTATAGTCATGCCACAAATAAGCTATATATTGATTATTGACCATTTGTGACATGCTATAACGAGCAAAAATTTAAAAAAACTAATAGGTAGGTTTAAAATTAATAAATACAAATGTATTCTGGCAGTGAATGAGTTAATTATGCTTTCTATTTGCAAAACTCCTCAACCTTAACACAAAATAAGAAAAAAAGTGAATTTTTAAGAAATTTGCGGGATTTCCCGGGATAAGAAAAATTTCCCGGGATATTTCCCGGGTTAAAAAAAACAACCGGGATCCCGGAATCCCGTTTCAGAAACCAACCCTAATGCATAGCAACCTTAAATTATCATCATTATTTGGGATTTTAATTGTTGCAAAAGTACAAAAGTATTTCATATTTTGTTACAAAAATTTTTTTTTTAATTTTATATATATGCATGCAGGTATACGTGTGTGTGTGTA
Organism: Centruroides sculpturatus; assembly: GCF_000671375.1. Taxonomy (NCBI): domain Eukaryota; kingdom Metazoa; phylum Arthropoda; class Arachnida; order Scorpiones; family Buthidae; genus Centruroides; species Centruroides sculpturatus. The sequence goes on from NW_019384727.1 coordinate 244,615, forward strand.
TATGTATGTATATATATATATATACACACACATACATACATTTTTCTATTCCCACATTCTTAGAATGGTAAAGTTTTATATTTATTTATTTCTAGTTTTATATTAGGCCCCATAAAAGTTTTTTAATTTGTCTAATCCAGCATTTCTAAAAGTGGGCAATAATGCCCCCTTGTGGGCGATGAGTAAATCTAGGGGGTGTTGGAGGCAGGGTATTGAACAGTGACCAAAGGTAAAATTGGGGTCACTGAAAGCAGTTCCCTTTCCTCTGTTAAACTGATAAGAGGAAACATTGCATTTAATGGTTTCCAGATGTTGTGAACAATGTACGGTAAGGGCATAAAGTATGAGATTCATAGAGAAGTTTTCCTAAGAATACAGTTGTCCCTTGATAATCTGACAGATATGGGACCAAAGGGGTGTCGGATTACCGAAAGTGATTACATATTTGGCATTGTTTTGCTAACAGTAGCCTACAATATTCCCTGCTCCAATTGTTCGAACAGAACTGCTCACGGAAAACACACGAAATGTGTGTCATCGCGTAAGAATTGGGTGGGGAGATTCATGTCGTGACATGCTTCTGTGCAAGCAGACATGGGGACAGGGACTACGGTGACCTTGACGGGAGGTGCGTCAGACTACTGAGCAAGTCGAATTAAAAAACGTTGGATTATCAAGGGACCGCTGTATTTCCAATCCTTTCTCACACAAGAGAAAATGGGTTAGGGAGCATTGGGTATAAATTTATGGAACAAAGGGGGCAGTGGATCGAAAAAGTTTGGGAATCACTGGTCTAATCTATTTTTGTAAGTTAAATTTATTTATCAATATGTACTACAAAAAATAGGTAAATTTAATATTTTTTATTTTTTTTTAATTACAATAATGATATTTCTAGCATATTTTTACTTTTTAAATATGAACAATGAAGATAATGTAGATTTAAAGACTATTGTCTTTAAATCTACATTATCTTCATTGTTCATATTTGTAAGTTTTATCATCTAGCCTTGTTCTTCCTTGTTTTATTTTGAAATTGGGCTTGAGTTAAATTTAATGGACAGATTATTTTTTCTTTTCTTTTTCTATTAGTTTATAAATATAGTGTAAGGATATATTATATTGTAAGCTATTAGAATAACTTTTTCTGAAAGTTTGCCATTTGTGTGTTTGAGAGATGACTCCTAGATAAAATGATTTTCTGTAGAGAATGGAATGTTTCAGCATGGTGGCTTATGGTATCTAATATGGAGGTGCTGTCACAAGAGAGCATGTGGCATGCAATGCTAATAGAGTATTTTTGTTTTGTATAATGTTTTGATCAATATTGGTTTTGATAAAAACATATCTCAGTTCTTTCAGATTACCAAACAAAATTTTTTTATTTTCATTTAACCTGAACTCATTTCTATTTGAAAAGATATAATCCAAACTTTTTAATTTGTAATATCGTTTTTATGATGTGATTACTATGGTCATAATTACTAGTGGTGATGTTATTTCATCACTGATCATTATTTTGAATTATTGTCATACTTCCTCCATAATTTAGTTGATATATCTTCTTTCCATTACTTTTTCTTTATTTGTGACATTATTCCTCAGTTTTATATCAAAAGCCTCTTTTCTTTTTTATCACGTCAAAATAAGATGATACTAAATATCCAAGTTAAATAAAAATTAAACTATTCCATAAACAATTATTATTTTAAAAAAAAAATTATTATATTTTTGGGGATAGTTTAATAGTGAGATGACTTCATCATCTCAAATTCATCTATAAATACTGTATTGCAAATGTTAAGATCCCAATGTGTACAGGACCATCCATTAATTAAATGTACAGTTTAAGGGGAGTTGCCAAAAATACCAGTACATCATTGTGCATAAATGGGGAGTGGTCAAGGCACTATGTGAACTTTTTTAGTAGTATTAGTGGCTTATGAATTTGTTTTTATACGCTTACTTACTAGTCATTGAATAAATTATTAGTTAAAAACTATTTGCAGAAATTTTTAAGTCATTTCTTCAATGTTGGGATCTATGAACTATTGTACAAGTAAATAAAGGAGAGGTGGTTTGTCAAAAGTACATCATTGCTCATGATGGGAAGGAGCGGTTGCTCAAGAATTGTACATGTAATTAATGGACAATCCCTATTTGAAATTTATAAATCTAAATCACCAAAATTACAAATGGCTCTGTAATTGGAGTTTAGTTATACCATATATTTACAGTGAGTGTTGATCAGATAATTGATTGAGCATTAATTTCAATATATAGATTCTATACATATTTATATGATGATTTTTCTTATTTTGCTGCTAAAATTGTTATAATTGCTTTATGATGATAATTTATAAATCTTGGCACCATTTTTGATGCAAGATGAATTCAGTTTACCAAACAAAATTTTTTTACTCTCATTTAACCTGAACTATTAAATAATCCAAAATATTGAAGTAATTATTAAATTATTTGAACTATTTCATATGCTAGAACTTGCAATCTATTTCTTTTCAATGCTTGTTTTTTGTTGCTGTGTATGCAATGCTTTCATGCAACTACAGTAAATAAATACACTGTTCATATTGTTAATATAATTTGGTATTCAAGAAGTAATTGGAATTAACTCTTACAGAAAACAGTCTGCCAGCAGAAACAGGAGAAATCAATGTTGCATTTGTAAGTGATGGCCAGATTACTCTTCAAACATTCAAACAGTTAGCAAATACAATGTAAATATTTTTATGCTTTTATATAAATAATTAAATTTTAATTTGCAAAATCAAAAAAATTAAGATGAAAAGTGTTATTATTATTGAGGAGTAAGGATAGGAATGTGTGTTCTTCAACTTGATATTTGGAGAAACCTTTTGAATAGACATCTAAAGCACAGAGAATCAAATTGTTATATTTTATCAGAATAAAATCATTGTAAAAATTAATTTATAATAAAATTCAATACAAGTTGAAATGTTTCATGTATATTAATCGTTGGGATTATTTTCAATAGAATTTATAAAACAAGAAAATTTTTATCATTATTTTTCAATGACTCCTGCATTTGAAAACTGTGATATTTTTAATTTTATTGTAAAATTTAACATGATGTTAAGTACAATAAGGAGAATCATTAATATATCAGGTGATCATAATTAAAGTATTCCTATTCAAAGATGTCTACAGACATATTTACAGTAGCAGTCCAAATGCAACCAAATCTTGTATGATGACCATTCAAGGTGTGGAAGATATTCTGTAAAAAAACTGTTGCCAAAACTCTCCATTATAGCACTTTTGGCACTGCAAGCAACAAACACAAAAAGCAATTTTTTTTGCATAAGTTAAATGCATATGTTGCAATCAAGTTCCACCTATAAAAATGATCATAACTACAGTATTTAATATTTTCATATCAGCTATGATTGTCACCTTGTCAGAATGTGAATTTCTGTTAAAGCTGTTTTATGAAAATAACAATGATTTACAGTTTTATTTTGGAAATATCACTGTACTAAAGCTTTGCCAATATCTAAGTAATGACATTTCAAACAATACACAGTTAACACACTATAAACCAGTTTGGATGTGACAAAAGACCCTGCAGTGTGATATTTGATATCACTGGAAGATCCACAAAATGGTTTGCCACAGATTCATTGCTTGTCGGTTTTTGACGAACCATCAAAGGTCAATATAGTATGAAGCCCATCTTTGGGCTAATATGGACGTGGACACACTTTGAGCAGCTGAAGCAAACTTTATGTACACTAGATGAAGTGGTTCATCCAAATGTCAAAAGAAATGGTATGTTAGTGTATTACACAAAACAACAGGTCAAATTGATAGTGTTTGTGTTCACAAAATGATATGAGCTGTGGTTCTTAATGAAGTAACAAAATACTATTTGCAACATTGTTACTTAGATGTGGACATAGCCTAAAAATTCATATTGATAACTATTGACTCCATGATCTCTTGGAAAAATGATCATTCAATTCAAGGAAATGGATGTCTAGGAATTCAACCTGGATGAAAATGCAAACCTATTGTTTCATAAGTCATTGAAGATGTTACCACAGCTGTTGTTGAATAGATAATGAATAATGTCACAGATGCCAATAGTGGATGTACCCATTGATAAACTGATCAATGGGTTTCTTTACCGTCTCAATAATCTTTAATAGTATATATTGTGTTATACAGACAAGTATAAATTTTGCATGCCAAAATGACAGAATTTTTCTAATAGACTTAAATTTGGACTATAATCTAGCCCAGGTGTGGCCAACAGTTTTTGCCTCCAGGCCGAATTGGAAAAAGAACTTTTTCCACAGGCGAACCAGAGGCTGCCCTAGGAAGATTTTGAGGTGGTGCAAAATCTCATTGTGGTGTCACCCTGTAGAGACTGAATTGTAGATAGAGATTAAAGATACATTTTTCACATTATCATGCTTTATCAACACTCTACGTTGTACTTATGATGAGATTTGTAATGGAGGGTTAACCCTAAATGCACAGTGAGTTGTTGATCCCCCCCTTTTTTTTTATTAGGCATCAGAATTTTTCATCAAGCTATCCGGACTGGAGTAGCTAATATTGAAAGATTGATCGCGGGCCACGTAAATTCATTAGACGGGACGGATCTGGCCCGTGGCTGTATGTTGGCCATGCCTGATCTAGCCAATCGAGTGACTGAATAATTTGCTTCAGACCACAGTTTTGTCACAACAGAAATATGCAACCGCATTCTTTTCAAAAGAGGCATTTGCCAGATGTAAAAAGAAATATGCAACTAGCGGTTAATTTTATGACAGTGAACCTGTGTACTTAGTAGAATTCATTTTTCTTTCCTGGCTGTTATATATACATAATAAGTATTGGAATCTCATCAAAATTGATCATCTAAGTTTTTGCAAATTCCACTTAATAATGATTTTACTTGTTAGCATATACAATATTTCATAAAACTCATTACTTCCCTCAAAATTAAGCCTTTCCATTTTATAATGATAATTTTTATATGAAAGTTTTTATAATAAAATTTCATAACAGATGGCACCATATACAATTTTATTTATTATGCTTATTAATATAAAAGTTATTTTTTAAATTAAATATCATAACAGCCGGGAAAGTTATGCAACTTGTTCCTGGATTTTTTCTTATCTATGGACATAATGGAAATCATTTGCCAATTGCAAATGCAAACCATAATTGTTCTTCTGCCTTGTCATTTCGACAAGTAAGCCATGTCCCCGACAAGAACTAAAATTTCTAATCGTGGCACAGTGTAAATCTGGAAATTTAGGAGGAGGAAAGTCTGAATACAAATGTGAGTAATTGTATAAGTTGTTTAATATATTTAAAGAAAATTAAAATTATTTATGGTACAAAAATCAAATCTGCAAAACTTGCATTTTTTATATGACTAAAAATAAGTAGACCAACAGATATTTATGTTTAGTAGTATATAGTTGATGGCTGGATGGCCGAGCTATTAAGGTGGCAGCTTACCGCTCTGGGGGACCCGGGAACGGGTCGGGGATAGTCCTTTCGGATATGCCATGTAATTGTAGAATCGTAATTCTACAATTACATGATATATCCGGAAGGACTATCGTGTCTTGGAATTTTCTTGTAATTTTTATATTAAGTCGAATTACTGTCAGATTAGTATAATTTAAAATTTTATTAGTTGAATTAAAATTTATTTCAATGAAATTTCTTAGTAGATGTCGGTGCATTGGGTTCAATTGTCTTGCGTTTGCGTTTTCCACGTACTCTTTTGGGCTTTTTGCAGTGGGTATAATTATCTGTTATGTGTCCCTAATAATCTCTAATAATCCCTATGTTATGTTCCCTAATAATCCTATATTAGGGAAAATGATTGGCGCCAGTTGGGCCAAATTCAGTTTCTCGAAGAAAGTCAGGGTTGACGGAAAAAATGGTTGACCACCACTTTGTACCACAAAAGTGGTGGTCAACCACGTCAAAAAACTTGCCTAGAATTTTAGTGAACATAAGTATTCTTTACGCTCATTATCTGGTCCACCAAAACCATGTAAAAGTAGCCATTCGCTTCAACAAAGCATTGACAGAAGTACACCACGTCAAAATAGTATTCTGAGTGCTTTGTGTCAGTTTTGTTAATAAATAAATTTGTGTATAAATCAATTATTTATAAATTTGTTTATGTAAAACGTTTTATTAATAATTTTCTAAACTTAAACTGTTTAATTCTGCAGTAAATATTTTTATTTTTAACTTATTTTATACTTCATTTTTTCATGTTCGTTAATTTGGTGTAATTTCTAAATAAAACTACATAAAATTTTTACTTGAATAAAGTACTTTTTATGTACTTTACTCAAATAAAAATCCTAGATGTAATGTATAAAAAATCCATTAAATAAACTATATCATTCATGTATATTATAATATTACAATAAAATATTAAATTGTCTGTCATCTAGTTTTTGTTTGTTTCCAAAATTTTGAGGCAATTTTCATTTAACTTTTAAAAATTTACAAAATGAAAAATGTTTTATATACACACAATCTATCTTCACTAACTTTTATCTAAAGTTTGCGTTATCAAATCTTTTAATTCTACAACCGTTTGTACTAGAACCAGTAATACGAACAGCTACAATCTGTTCCCGATTTGTATTAATTCCATGTAAAACAACAACTGTCCTATTCCTATACCAACATTAATTTGTTCTTCGATAAATATTCAGGTATAGCCAAATTTCACATTTATAATTTTTCTGAAATAAAAATATTTATATAGTGAATGTAATCTGATCATTGATATAAATTCAAAACATTTCTAGAGACTAAATGAAAAGAAATGCCATACAACTACAGTATGTAAATATTTAGCTTATAATGTACTGTACATTACATTGTTATTCATCAACACTAATGTTATATTAAATAAAAGGAATGTTTTAAGGTATAAAGATTACTTACTCTTTTATCATTTGTTTGTGCTGAAGTTATTCTTTTATATAAAAAAAGGAGATTTTCGGGGGGTGGTCCGTTCGATTACGTTGGGCCCCGCCACGCGTTGTTGTGGCTCAAAATGTATCTATTATAAATTATAACATTTTCCCCAAGGGGAATTTTTCGAAAAATCCTTTCTTAGTGTACATTCTCTAGACGTACCCTATTAAAACGCAATCAAAAACGGCAAAAACCCGCATCTAAAATAGTATAATAGAAGCCAAGTTCTTCACAGTAAGCCTTAATCCTGTCCCTCTCCCCGCGGGGGGGAATATCGAAAAATCCCTCCTTTGTGTACATTCTGTTGACGTACTCTATTAAAACGTAATCAAAAAACAAAAAACAGCATCTAAAATAGTATAATAGAAGCCAAGTTCTTCACGGTAAGCCTTAATCCTGTCTCTCTCCCCTCAGTGGGAGGAATTTCGACACGTATATTATATAAAAACACGCGCGTATTCGAATACAACGTAGTGTCAAAATTTCAAAAAAATCGGTAGGAACAAACGAACATTACACTTTTATTTATATAGATAGATAAAAGATGATATGCTTTAGTTCATCCTCACAGAAAAGCAAACTTAGGTCGTCGTACTCGTAGCGCCATCTGTTGGACATAAAAGCCTTAACCTAGATGATATCTTTTAATTTATATGAATGTTTAACAGAATAATATACAATCTGTACCAATACCATCTGTTGGACATAAAAGCCTTAACCTAGATGATATCTTTTAATTTATATGAATGTTTACCGGAATAATATACAGCCTATGTCCACCCTCAAGTTCCATTCTAAATATTGGTGAAAGATTTTTTGAAATCGGATGAGTAGTTTCGGAGATCCATCCAAACTTACAAACATTACCTCTTTATAATATTAGTATAGATGAAAATAAATCACACGCGTCACTTATACTCTTCACACCATAAAGGTAGTGCTGTAAGACATTATCAAAAAACATTTTATTTAAAAGTCAATGAAAATTAAATACAGTAAGATCCCGCTTAACGCTGATTCGATATAACGTGGTCTGCTCGAAACCTTAAAAAAAGCTCAAAATTTACGCCGATTTAAATTATCGCGGCATTTCATTGATTCGTATATAATACGATTATTCCCGAACACAAACCAACCAGCAAAAGGAGGCAAAAAAGTGTACCCTATAACACTGTTGATAATTCGTGTTATATGAATTCCATGTTGTACGAGTCACTTAGATTTTACAAATACGTGAGCCGTTCACGGCCTGGCACACGTATTTGTAAAATCTAAGTGACTCGTACAACATGGAATTCATATAACTGTACTTAAAATCGAAAACAACCGAATATGCTAAGAGGGTGCAGAGGTAAGGTTGACCATCCCAGGTTACAGAGGAACCATCTGGTTACTTAACAAATAACACAAATAAGACGACACAAAATAACAAATGAAGTAAATATTTGAAAAGCCGGGTCGAAGATAATGTCCGGCGGTCTCCGCCTCTCGAGGTCATTTTGGCCACGCCGCATTGCCGATCAGGGAGGAACCCATACGGGCGCCCGTATGGGTTCCTCCCTAGCCAGGCGACGTCGGTTTGACACGGGCAAAGAGGACAGTGCGCGAAAGAAAAGAGAAATAAGGCCGGGCCAAAGCAAGTCACAAAAAATTCCATTGTTAATTTGCTTAGTAATGGTCAAATCGACCAGGAGACGTGGTGCGAAAACCCGCAGCGTTCGTCCTCTTTGCTAATTTATAGAACGAGACCGAAACTCTGCCGTTTTCCGGGCGGCGACAGCTACGAAAGTCTTAAAATCTAGCCTAAATCTCGGTCCATTTAAACCCTTTCCGTCTTCCACGGTTAAATTAAACGACTATCATATTTTTTCGGATCGATTACCGTCGGCTTTTCTATTTCCCACGGGCGAGTGGGTCCGGCCAAATGCCCGGTCTAACAAAAATCGTCCGCCGTTCCCGCGTCTCTATATTAGCGAGGTTGCGGCCGAAGTTTTCAACGCGAAAACGTGAACGTCGGACGTTCAGCGCCGTCTTCCTGTTGCGGTCTTGATGTACAGCAAATTATTGTGACAGCGTAACTTCAAAACTACGATACACTGTTATTGATTTCAATAATCGGTTAATCCATGATTAGAGGAATTTTAGAGAAATTTTCGAGTCTCACAACATATTAATGGTGTTTTGTTGAGTTATTGTTGATGGGGCTGGAAGGACAGAAATTCTAGAAGGTGACTTTCTGAAAAACTATGAACTCGTCCATCTGTGAAACTCTTTCAAGATTCATTCCGGTGATTTTGCGTGGCGAACTTATCGATTGTGACTCTTCCAGGATCATACTCGAGGATCATCAGGTGGATGGGAAGGGGTGCCGTAGAGACTGAATAAGAATGCTGTTCAGAACTCTCCAATCGAACTGTTGTTGATCAGCTTGTGGACTGCAAGGAGTGTCTTGTGATTTGAAGATCAATGAGGATCTTCAGGCAAATTGGAATGAGTGTTAAATGAATATGAACTGTTATATTCACTCTCTCATATCCAAATATGAACTGTCATATTACTCTCTCTAATATAAATTTTTATTATAGAATTTTAAAATTAAAATTAAATAAAACATATCATACAAACCACAATTTATATATGTGAATATAAATAATCATAAAGGTTATTGTTATTCTTAAACTTATAGCATTCATTACAATTTTATTAAAAATTGTTTATATTTTGTTAACTAAATAACTATGTTTCACCTCACATATATATGTTATTTAAATACTTAAAGACATTGTTAGAAAACTTATATATGTATATATAAATATTAATATTTATTGATACGAAAAGAAATGTCACAAATAATTTATAATATTGTTATATCACAAACTATTTTACTAATTAATAATGTCTTCATCTTTATTCTAGAATAATCCTAAACTTTAATTGAAAACTTTAATTAAAAACTCATGATTTGTTATTAAATAATTGTTGAATATAGTTACAAATATAACTAATCCGGTTATGCCTATGTGATACCGGAAATGTACGTTTTATATGTACCTAAATAAAAGATTGTGTGTGTGTAAGCCTAGAAGTTTACAATGGCGTTTGGAACGTCAGTGAAATCATGCTTGACGTTCCAAACGCCATTGTCAACCTTCTAGGCATTTTCGCGTTGAAAACTTCGGCCACAACCTCGCTATTCTGCTTTTCCCGCCGCCGGTGCTCGGGCCTAAGGACGAACTTCGGCTGGCGCGGAAGGAAAGCGGAGGGGATTTACTTCGAGAATCCGGCGCCGACCATTTCCCACCGAAAGAGGAACGCGGATGGGTCGAGGTCCGGATCCCGGCAATTCGCTCGGCCCAATCGGACGGGCCTCGTATTACTTCCCGCTGCACGGCGGTCCACAGTGATTGGGCGAGTAAAGAAGAGATGCTCTATAGACAAAATTCGACTTTTTTTTCTTAAATATAATTGAGGATGTTTGTTTGTTTGTTCGCCATACACTTCTAGACCGTTCGAACAATTGCTACGAAACTGTAATTAAGTTCAATTACTTCTAACTTAGATCCTGTTGTAATCCCACCCCAAAATATCGATTGCATTTTTATATATCGATAAATTTCTGTCTTCGTTCGATTGCAGGCTTTACAGTTAGCACCATCTATTAGAAAAAAATTTAACAACAATTAACTAAATACATATATTAAAAAAAATTAATTATGTAAAAGGATGGAGTCAGATTATTTTATCAAATTCTTACGTAATTGTATTTAAGGATATAATTTAAAAATATATACGGTATATTCTATTTACGAATAATACGACAACGATCTGTTGCGAAACGCCATTACCGCGACAGGTAAGTAGTACACAAGGTCCTTGGGTAGCACATAGCACTTGCCTGCGTAGAGTGGAATAGTGTTTTGTCCCCGTACATACAGTAGTACTTTTCCCGTTAGCAATAAAGTTGTGTTATGTATCTAACTTCGTTTGAAGGAAAATTTTGAATTGAAATAACGTGACTCGCGATACAAATCGGAAGTTCTTATATGTATATTTATTTCGTTTATTTCATTACATTTAGAGGAAAAGTCTCGATAGACATTTGATTTCTTCCCCCTACAATAACGTATAAAAACAAGTAACACACCTTAAAACAAAGAGAAACAAAATAGAAAAAATAAATAAAACAAAATAAAAACAGGTAACAAATCTTAAAAGATAAACAGCGCTTTTTTACATTTAAATTTAAAATCAGGGAGATCAATATGTAAAAATTCATTAAAATTATTAAGATTTTGCGATATACGGTAGAAGAAAGATCGTTGGGATAGATTTAGACCAGGGGTGGCCAACAGTTTTTGCCCCGGGCCGGATTGGAAAGAAAACTTTTGCCAAGGGCCGAACCAGAAGCTGGCCTAGGAAGATTTTGAGATGGTGCGAGATCTCATTATGGTGTCACCCCGTAGAGACTGAATTGTAGATAGAGATTAAAGATACATTTTTCACATTATCATGCTTTATCAACACTCTACGCTGTACTTACGACGAGATTTGTAATGGAGGGTTAGCTCTAAACGCACGGTGAGTTGTTAACCTTATTTTTTAGGCGTCAGAATTTTCATCGAGCTATTCAGACTTCATTACTTAATATTGAAACATTGATTGCGGGCCACATAAATTCATTAGACGGGCCGGATTTGGCCCGCGGGCCGTATGTTGGCATGCGTGATTTAGACGATAAAAAGGAGTAAATGAACGAAGTTTTCTCGATGGAATTTGGAATGAAAGTCAATCTTGATAAACAAGACCATTAAAATATAGTTAATCTGGTCTTTCTCTTACGATTTCCATGTCTGGTCTCGACTTTCATCTGTCTAACTTCGTTCTCCAGTTTAAGAAAGGACAGAGACGAATGGACGATAGTGGGAATTTACATCCCAGCTAATACCATTCAGTAACCGAATGGATATAATTACAGAACATCGGTAGTCGGTCGTGGGTTCGCGCATGGCTAACGAACCGCCCACGTGTTTTCCAGGTTTTCTTCGCGTTATTAACATTTAAATTGGGATCAGTTTTACATAAATGTCTTTCCGGAATGTATCCTCCTCGGCATATCGCTCACGTGTCGCGTTGCCTAAACCAAAACAATTTTAATGTTTCTATAAAACGCGATATTTACCAGGATTTGCTTAACTACCAGAAAGCCCGGACATCCTACCCCTCCCCCGATTTCATCTCTTCTTATTAACTCATAAATCCATTGCCTCAGCCTTCTTACTGATACTGCTTAAGATGTTCTAACGTTCGATCAAATTAATGTAGGGTACGTGCAACGATTTTAAGACACAAAGTAGAACTGGAAGTCTTTTTTTGTGCCGATGTTTATTTGTCCTATTTATTATCGTGGCCACATTGCTTCATCCAATGTTGTAGTCTGTGTAATGTGCACTTTATTCACATGTTGAGAGTCTTACTGTCAAATCTGCTTCCGGTATGCTTATGCCACAACTTTCAAAAGTTGGATGTTTTTGCCGCGCTTTACTTTTCCATCCTGGTTTCACCAGTTTTTTTATGGGATCACATAAAAGCAATTATTCTAGCATTTTTACGGTAATTTTTTATTTAAAGATGATGTATGAAGTCTTTCGGACGTTAAGATTAGCACACACCCATCCAGCACGGATCACTTTCCAAATATTAATAGTAGACCAGTATTAATAAATAGTCGTTGACCATCCTCTCTTCCGGCCAGGAGGAGGTAAACAAGTACTTTTTGTCGAATTACTTCGACCCCCTTCCGCAAGAATCCCTTGTTTTTATTGGGCACACCAGTATGGAGGCATTTGAATACGAAAGTTGCATAATACGAGATTATCGGCCAGCACAAAATGTTTCGAGTGGTTTTCTAGGATGCCGAGTTTAAATAATTGGTCTATTTTTCGCGAAATTTGATTGGTTAGCAGATTGACCAATGAAATCGTGCCATTTCGTATCCGAATATGGCGATAAACGTGACAATGGTAGGCTAAAATAACCAAACTGTTTATACTGTTTTCATTTTATAGTATTTGATTTATACAACTAGAAAGGTTATCTTACGTAAAGGTTTATCACACCGAGTGACAAACCCAACACATTTTAAATAAAAAATTCTTTGTTATCTACTATACAGTTTTAAAAAAATTTTAAATGCGTTAGATTGTTTACTCGGTGTGATGAACTTCTACGTAAGATAACGTTTGTAATTATATAAATCAAATACTATAATATAATACAATAGAAGGGTTAGTAGTACGAAATAAGGTAAATCGTAATGTCTGTTCTAGGACCTTGGGGCTTACAGCTTCTTTATAAAAATCGCCATTTTTTTCTATCGTTCTCCTATCCACTAAATTTTTATCGGACTTTTAAAGAAACAATTAACTCGTTTCTTAAAAAAGCGAGTTAAAAGAACGACTTTGTAATTAACAATATTTATACAAACGACGTACCGTATTTATTTATTTACTGTTATAAGTAAATAGAAAAGTACGGAAGGACGGTCGACATCTACCCCCGAAATTAACAAATACATGTAAGAAGAAAGACGACAATTATGTAAAAATAAAATTACGTGGCGTTATACATTAAATACATTATACGTTAAAAGAAAAAAAGTGTAAAAGTTGTAGGAAAGGCTTTGTTTCTCGGACATAAAATAGTTAGCGTGTTAAGGAATGTCGTTCGGAAACGTTTCCTTTTCCTAACTCGTAAATAACTCGTTACTCCTAGTCTTTACCCCAATTATGTTTATGTATATTTTACAGATATTTACAAGATAATTCGCCAATTTGTACGCTTGCTAAGCCTGCTAACGACGCCTCCTTTTCCGTCATTATTCGTTGATGGGACGGAATTACACGCCGTCGAATCAATAATGACGTCGGACCGTACGACTGGTCACCGTCCCGCGCCCGTTTTTCTCTTTTCCGGCGGTGGCCCGAGCGTACAGAACGTAACGGTAGTCTAAGTTTAGAACGCCCTAGCCGGAGCGCAAGTTACGTAGGGCGCGGGGGCACCGTCAGCCCGACCGCGGGCGGAGACGTGGCTTGGCCTTTCCGGAACCTTTCCCCGCCGCGGGCTTGGGAAGCGAGACGGCAATTTCGGAGCTCCGGAATAAACGGACGGAGAGCTACTTTCGATTAACCGGAGGCCGATAGATCGATTCCCGTCGGGACTCGGTCGACCTCTACTTTAAAGTAAGGCCGGCGCGGCCGTCGGTACACTAAGGCGTAACTGTACGAAGGGAAGCCTTTGTTGTCCGCTTCGGTCCGTTTTTCCCACGGCCGAGAGAAAAGAAGAACCTTCCGGGCGTACCGGCAGTTTTAAAGTCGATGGCCTCCGCGGGAGGAAGGAACGACGGACCGAAAGTACCGTAGGCCTTAAAAGGATTTTTCTTCTACGTCGGTCCACGATCGGAAACCAGTGGACGAAAGACGCTTTTGTTCCATGGGTTACGCGCCGTAACACCTAAAGTAATCGGATCCGTCGCCGCTAACCTACCGCAACCGGACTAATCATCGAACATTTCCTCTCGTCTTCCGCTCTCTTACATTTTATAAGCAATATCCTCGGTCCGTCCTTCCCTTCCTCCTGCGTAAATCGTTACGAACAAAGGATTGGGGGAAAAATTTGTAAAAATTTAATTCCGTCCAACGCCGTTTGGGCTCCTCCCGCGTAAGTGTTTTAAGGACGTTTTCGCTCTCACCCACCCCAAATAATTAAACTCGCCGCCGAGCGTCCGAATCCGACCGACGTTACGCGCAGATTTCCGGTCGCGTAATATTTATAAATATTTTATAACTTGGTGGCGCAAAACACGGTTAAATTAAAGTGGCGCTTTTCGGTCGGAATGGAAGGACGGGAGTGAACGAGATTGTCGCCTTTTGTTAAGAAGTTTCTAATCGAGAAGTTACGATGCGTTCGTCGCCGGCGAAAAAAGTCCGTTTCGTCCGATTACGACCGCGGCGGAACGTAATCGAGAAGATCCGACCGACGAAAGACCTTTATAGCGCCGACAATTTTCCGAAAAGAAAAAAAAAAGTGGAGGAGCCGTCGCGTTAAAATTACTAATACCCGGAAACTAACGGTTAATGTTTTTGGTGTAAAGCGATTTGGAGTAAGAAATAGCGGCGGATGGAAAATAAATTTAGTAAAAGGAAATTTCCTTTGGAGAAGTAATTTTTGCCAAATTGCCGGGGAAGATAAGATGTCGGTCGGAACTCTTTTTAAAGCTAGGTTTGTCCGGCCGGCCGATTCCGCACGTCGTCGACAGAGGGCGCTAGTCGGACTCATTCCGGTCTTCGGACTGCGACTATAGGATGCAGAAATGTCCATCCGGTTGCGACAGTCGTTGAACCAGAGTGCGTGATGTTACGTTCCTGATGATTAACGTAGTAGTACGAAACGTGTCGTATCGGAATACCACGCAACAAATTCTTAAAGATAGGTGCAGCAGAATAACGTAGTACACTTTAACGAGTTAGGCTTAACCGGAGTAAATTAGGAAGAGATCCCAAGATGGCGGATCTGGAGGCTGTCCTGGCCGATGTCAGTTATTTGATGGCGATGGAGAAAAGTAAGTCGACACCTGCTGCCAGAGCCAGTAAGAAGATCATACTGCCAGATCCCAGGTAAATACCTTATCCTGTCTTTATTTCCACAGTTCGCTAGCTTCCGGGTATTTTTTTTAGTTCGGTGCTCGTCCGTCGGAAAATATTTCGAAAATCGTTATTGCCTCGGTCGGTAGCAGTTTCGGTCGTTTTCGTACGTACGAAAGTAATTATAAATACGGCGTTAACGTTCGACGCGTAAGGAATGGAGTTTAAAGACACCGCTCCTTTAACTTCTGTCTGACGTCTTTCCCAAAGGTTTTCGCACAATTATCGGTTAAATCGGAAAATAAGCTGCGACTGTCTTCCTTTGCGCTAAATTGGGAAAAAATCACCGTTTTCTTCTTTAAATATAAATCGAGTCCGATACATTTCCATTTATAATGAAAATGTCCACTTTCCGTAAATTCATTTACGATCGTTTATAATAACTTTTCCACTTAGGTTTTCTTCTTCCCGTTGGTATTACATTCGTTTATACTTTCGTCGTTGCCGGTGTATTTTCTTTACGTCCAATGAATATAAATTGTGCCGTTAATGCTTTACTGGAGAAAAATACGAATTAAACGTAGTAAAAATGAAAATGATTCCTTTCAATGTTTCGTCCGTAAGCGATTAATGAGGAAAAATTCCGAAAGTTTTCGGTCGGCGTGCATCTTAAAAACTAGACTCGGGATGCGAATCCCGAAATGTCGGGAGGACCCGACGTCATGGCGATTTGGCCCGTCGACGATTCGCTTGATTTTGGGGCGCGTGCGTTTCTCGATTCTGGTCGGTGATGCGCCGGCCCCCAACCACTGTTTTTAGTAATACGCGTGCGATATTTAGGGATGTACTTTGCTTAAATACTGGAAAATTCATTCATTTTTTCGTTACGACTGTTTTGATCTGATGTTATCGTTGACTTGCTAAGAAGTGTTAATGTAAATGAGAATGTAATGTTTGGATTCAAATTACCGATATTCGGGTTTCGAAATTATTAAAAAATATATAATTATGACAAGATTGAAATCTAAAATCTAAAGCCCATAAAAATGCAAGAAAATAAATTTTGCAAGAATTTTATAAATAAAATATTTTTCTGCGGGTGGCGGATTTCGCCGGACGTCCGAGCCATACTAAAATTATACCGGCTTTTGTTGTTGGCGATAGTGTGCCCGAGACTTCGTTACTTAGTTAAATAATTATCTGCCGTTCTCACGGGGACGTGATTACTTGCGGCAAAATTGGTGTCTCCGTACGGAAGACCGTGTTATTTATCCATTTAAAATTTACCCGAAACGGTCGCGAGCATCCCGTATGCAAAGTATGCTAGTTATGCATCTAAGGTAACTGTAGTTACTAAACTCTTTACCTTTGCATTTAAGTTGCAGTAATTTTTAAGCTGCCGGCATGTACGGGATGATGGCGCTTAAAAATTATTGCTACTTAAATGCAAAGGTAAAGTAGCTATCATTTTGTTACCTTAGATGCCTATTATTGTTTGTTACCGAATATTTCTACTTGGGTGTCGATACTTTCGCTAAGCTACGGTACTGTCCCCCCATGATGAAATTCTTAGCTTTTATTTCGCAGATTTTTGCTTTACATATAAGTGGGTGACATAACAACTAAATTTGCTATTGATAGTTTGAAAGAATTCCTTAATAGTTCAAACTTTTCTATAAAGCTATCATTTTGAATAATTTAATTAAAGAAAATAAAATGCAGCTATTAAGGAAACTAGCTTTTTAATTACCAGAGAAACATTTTCGAGTCTTTCGTTTGGCCAAAATTTAGCTTGATAGTGTTTGTATCCAACATGGGTATGTGTGGTGTTTTTGGAGGCTTTGAAATTTCAAATTTATGTGTAATGTTAAATAATTATACAATATTATTTAACTTGTTGAGATGGAGCGTTAGCAAATAGTCTTCTGTGTGGCTGTAGTCTTCTGTTACGATATTGCATTTGATCTCGGAATTTGATCGTCTGTTTTGATAAAACCTTGCTGTTTTCCATTTCTTGCCACGAGGAATCGACAAAAGTTACAAAAATGTGGCTCTGTGACTTCATTTTCCAGATAGAGATCATAGTGTGAGGAAATGAGACGAAGCAATATGCCACGAATCATGCAACTTTATCGGGCAATTTCCCAAGGTTGATAGCATGTCTTCTGTGGGCTTATAGAATTGAGTTAGATCTCAAAATTTGATGGACTGTAAAAAATAGAAGTCTGTTGACTTCATTTTCCATATACAGTGGAATCAAAGTGACGATGTTTGTGCTCCCTGATTCAATTGAGTGTGCCTAACAGAAATTAGGAATGAAAAATAAAAAAAAGGCATTGTGTGTGTCTAATGGAAAATAAGTGCAAAAACCAAAAAAAGCAGTCTCCATTTATTGCTTTGTCTTGGATTGCCTCTCCTTCTTGGCAAGTGCAAGGATCGTCTCTGTATCTGGCCGGTGCAAGATTGTATATCCCGTGGCTGGCAGCTATGAGAATCGCCTCTCCCTTGGTTGGAAGGTACAAACAGGGTCATGGAAAGGCAGGGGCAGAAGGGATATGTGCTAAGGGCACATATCCCTTCTGCCCCTGCCAACTTGTATAATTTTATAGAATCTGCCTTTTTATCTATGTAAAGATGACAAAAGCTTTTTACTTGGGTTTTTCAAGTGCACTTGATTATTATGTCAGTGACTTCAGTTGCATTCATTTCAGAAAAGATTAACACTTTGACAATAAAATTACACTATGTTATATACTGAATTTATGGTTTGAATTTGGATTTTCTTATTTATACACATGCAGTCAGATGAAATGAGTGATTGATTTAAAAAAAAAATCCTGTAACTTTTAACATAATTTAGTTCATGTGGTAATTCAGAGAAAGATTATTTGAACACTATTTTGTCATCTCGGTTCCTGAGCATTTAATCCATTTATTCTTTCAACGAAAATATCTTTATTAGGATTTGTCAATGTATCTAGTTTTATGGTATCACTTAATGTATTGGGCTGTTCGTAAAGTAATTTCATTTTTTTACTACTAGAGGAATTAGTTGAGTTTTTAACCAGCCAACTTCATTCTAAACCATATTGTCATATATGACATTTCAAGGTTTATTTGTAAAAATTTTGTTTGATTCTGTGCAATTGAGTTTTTTTGGTGTCCCATCAAATATGGAAAATCAAAGGCAGCATTTTTGGCATATTTTGCTTTTTTATTGCCAAAAAGATAAGAATGCTGTTCAAGCAAAGAAAAAATTGTGTAACCTGTATGGAGATGATGTGTTGACAGAACAACAGTGCCGAAACTGGTTTGCAAAATTTTGTTCTGGCAATTTCAATATTGAAGATGCACCACGTTCTGGAAGGTCAGCTGAAGCTGATGAAGACAAAATAAAGATATTGATTGAAGCAGTCTGTCGAATAACAATATGAGAAATTGCTAAGAGATTGTTGAATTCAACCATTTATGATCATATGAAACAACTTGGTTTTGTTTCAAGGATTGACATATGGGTTCTACATGTTCTTATAGAAAGAGATTTGCTCCATTGCATTGACATCTGTGATTTGCTTCTCAATTGTCAAGAAAATGATCCACTTTTGAAGTGAATCATATCTGGTGATGAGAAGTGGATTGTTTACAATATTGAATGTGAGCAATCTTGAAGTAGAAGAGATGAGCGGCTCAAAGCACTTGGAAAGCCGATATTCATCAAAAAAATGTGATGCTCTCTGTTTGGTGGTGATTTTAAAGGATTTTTTTTTTAACTTCAACCAGACAATTTCAGTTTTTAATTTGAAAGTGTACTGTCATCAACTGGACAAATTGAGTGATACCATCAAACAAAAAAGGCCAGAATTGATCAACAGAAAAGGTGTAGCATTTCACCATGATAAGGCCATACCTCACACAAATTTGGTAACTTGTCAGAAGCTGTTACAGCTGGGATGGGATGTGCTACCACATCCACTATATTTGCTAGATTGCTCTCAGATTATTACTTGTTCTGGTTTTTACAAAATTTTTGAAATGGTTAAACATTTACTTCAAATGAGGATGTCAAAAATCACTTGGATCAGTTTTTGGTAAGCAAAGATCAGAACTTTTATGAGTGTGGAATCATGCTACTATCAGAAAGATGGCAAAAGGTATTGGACCAAAATGGTCAATATATAATTCAATAAAATATTTATATAAGAAAATTGGTTTTTTGTGTGAAAAATGAGATTATTTTTGGAACAACCCAATATTATGTATACATAAATTAATAGAATCGCACACTCAGGATTGTGATGTCAAATCTGAATATGACTTTTCATTGTCATATTCTTGCTTAGATCTACTCAGACTACTTATATACAGGGTGGTTCATTTTAATCAAGCCACTGGAATAATTCAAAAAATGCATATCCTACAAAAAACTTCATTAAACCAAAGATATTAGATGTTGGTTTTCTTGAAGATTACACTGTTTCATCATAGATGGCAATACAATTAGTGAAAAAATAGATCATCTTCATTTTCTTAAATGAGAATTTCCATTTTTTATTGCATATTATAATTCTACATAAAAAAAACTTTTATCTGAACATTTTTCTGAAATCAGCACTTATTAGTGGTTAACATTTAAACTTTTGTGTGTTTGCTACACTGCATGCATGCATCTGTTAATGTTTGTGAAGTTCATTGAAAAAGAAAGAATTATATGAACCAGTACAATGGTCCTCATGATCATTTGTGATGCCTGATTTTATTTGTGGGGATATTTAGAGAACCAACAACTAGAGAAGATACAATTGAGAGAATTCAATCAGCTTGTACAGTACAAACTACAAACATACCATGAGATGTGATACTAAAATCAGACATAGCAAAAACACATTCACTAAGGAGACTCAATTATTTCCAGTAACATTCGATGTGAAATAATTTAGACTATTGGTGGATGTGTTTATTGCTATATTATGTTATCCCAGTTGCTCATTGGTGTTTGAACTCAAAAACATACATTTTGACATAGAATTTATACATGCATTAGGAAAATAAAGATGACTTTGAGCATCATTTATAATACCAGAAAACTGAGGGGCAAGGAAACTCAATGTTAATTAACTCTGCATATCACATGAGGCTGACTAACTTAGTAGTATTGTATGCATGGCATCTCTGATTCCATTCTTTATTCCAAAATTGTGAAATTATTGGCATTCCTACAATTATCTTTTATTTCCATATTTTGACTTCTTTCTAATGGTGTAAAATACGTGAATTGATGAAAATGCATATTTTGTTTATTTTATTGAAATTTGATCAGATAAACATTAAATTTCACTTTGCTGTAAATTATCTTAGATTTCATAGATTAACATTGTGTTTATTTGTAATTGGAGACAGAAGTGTTGTCTTTCAAGGTCAGATAGGAAAACTATTACTTTAAAGGGAAATCATCAGTCAAACCGGTGCTCACTCCCATTCTAATTGTGAACAAACAGCAAAGTGTTTGTTAACCCTGTAAACAAAAGCTTCCATCCCACTTTTAAATTGGGCAGATGACAATCTTTTTGTTTTATTTTATTTGGAAGAATGTTCTCTTTAACATTTAACAACCAGAAAAAGATAATGTACACCACTATATGTTGATGCTACGTAAAAATAATTCATTTTGTGTGTACTTGCGACAGTGTATAACTATCCTCTTTAGGCAGAATCATTCTTAGAGAACAAAACATTTGAATTAAAGAAAAAGAACCCAAATATCAACCAATGTTTTTTCAAATTGCTTGACCTGCATGCACATGGAAAATTTAAATTACAACATTGTATATGTGTTTAAATTTAATTTAAATTTGTATTATTGAATAATTTACAAAATTATTCAATAATACAAAAATATGATGATATGTAAAAGAAAACATTAAAGAATAAAATTGGATTAAAATAAAATACATGAATACAGTAGAGCGTTGATTATCCGAATCAATTGGGAACTGGGGTTGTTTGGGAAATTGACATTTCAGATAACCGATTATGTACGAAAAAATATATTAACCTATCCCATGTTGAAATTTTTCTCTATTGCGTGTTGCTTTGCATTGAATTTTCGTCGATGTTAAGCCTAATGTAAACTTTAAAATAATAATCATGACTATTGTATCTTAATTAAAATGCCTCAATGTCCTTTTCTTACTAAATTATAAATTTTCGTCTATAAACAAGCATTCACTATTATCAGGACTTATTATACTGGCTTAACAGACAATACAGAGTTTCACAGAAAACAATTTTTTTTTAATATACCTGT
>NW_019384727.1:267002-335016 GCF_000671375.1 Centruroides sculpturatus
ATACCAAAAACTATCGGAGTAGCCCAAGATATAGCCAAAGATTGCAGCGCCACAGCACTAGCAAAAATTTAAATTTGCCAACTGGAATTCTTCCGGATAATTGACTTTCAGATAATCAATGCTCTACTGTAATAATAAATTAAACAGTCGATAAAAAAAATAATAAGTGTATAACGTAACCAACACCTTATTGTTTGCTGAGGGAGTTTTATTAAAAACGAACGTTTTCGATCCACTTAACGGATCATCATCAGGCTAGAATATACGAAAATGGAATACATCATAAATGGAACAATAAGTTCAAAAATTCAAAAATATCAATAAACTGATAACATATCAATTAATAAGAATAAAAAATAAATTGTAAACGATACCAAATAATAAATAATATACTACAAAGACTATATAAGTGTATAGTGATGCACTGTATGAGGTGTTTTATCAGAAACCATGTAATTTACAACTTTAAAAGATTAAACAGTGCTATTCACAACTCCGATATATGTAGCGCATGGTGACACTGTTGAGATGTAAAGGGACCCGCATATGAATAATATTTTTCAATCACCACAACGTTTTAGGAGGGAATTTTCTGACCAAAGCAACTCAAAGTTATACTCTTTTGACAATGTAAATTGTTAATATAACATACAGCAAACCAATTATATATTATACTCTTTTGCTTTTTTAGCTAACTCTTGTACATTAAACAGAACGTGCTCAGCAAATAATTAACTTATCACATTACACCTTTTTTTTTCCTTGATAGTTTTATTGAAAAACTAACATTTTTGGCCTACTCTATAGACCATTTTCAGGCTTAACGATAGAAAAAGAACATTGACATTCCATTAAATAGAATACATAAATTTAAATACAAAAAGTAATAATGGAGAAAACAAGAAAATAACTGAAAAAATAATACAAATACAATAAAAAACAAATTCAGACCTAGTAATAGAAAATAATAAATAAAAATAAGGAGGCAAATAACAGGCAAAAACGGGGAGTCCCAATGGAAGTCCAATCTCAGGAATACTATGTGAGTTGGTTGTTAGAAAGCTGGAGAAAAGAGTCTTGTATGATTTCAAAAAGGATATAGTATATTTTAAAAGATATGTGGAGGATGTCCTTATTTTACGGAAGAATAATTGTAAGATAAGTGAATTCATAGAAAGGATAAACAATAATAATGACAGCCTAAAATTGAGAATGGAACAGAAAAGTTTTTTAGTTATCCATTTTCTAGATATTAACATTCTGTTCAAAAAAAGGGCATTTATCTACCAGTGTTTACATCAAACCAATGCACAGTTCGATTTACATCCCATCACAATCAAATGATCCATACCATTATAAGCTGGCAGTATTTCAAGCTCTAAAGAGAAGAGCCTTTCTATATTGTGACAGTGTTGTAGACAGAACAAAGGAAATCAACAGAATTGTACAAGTAGCTGAATCCCTGGGCTACAAAAAAGGCACAATAGTGGGAATAGTTAAAAAATATGAGATGGGCACAGCAAGAAGTTCAAAACATGATCCCAGTAAAGTCACAAAGTTTACATATAACAAGAATACGAAAGGTATTATGAAAGAAATTGTGAACTGCAAGGAGACAAGAAGGCCGCGTTTCTTTATGCAGCGCTCGAGAAGCGCTTTACAGCGAACCCTCTGAAACCCGTTTCTAAATGCAGCGCTGCAATGTAGCGAACCGTTTCTAAACGTTTGCTGCAAGAGGTTGCTGCAGCGAAGATAAAGCAGCTTTTACGTCCGCTACACGTGTAAAGCAAAATGGACGCTTGTGTGTATAATACGATATTATGCTGTAAAAATAAAAAAGTCGAAGTGACTGTTGATAAAAATATTATGGAAAGATTAAGAAGGATTAAATTTTATGAAATGACTCTGAAAGTTATCTAAAGAATAAGAAAATACTATATTTTAAATATAATTATATATCTTTTATCTCTTTACTTTGTTCACATTTATGGAAAGATAAATGCTCGATTCTTTATATCTCTTTATTTAAATATTGTAGTTCTTTAACTAAAGCACTATTTTCGGCTGTAACTGGAATTAAAGGATAGATTATGACGTCTGTGTTTCGCTCGAGCGGAAAGCGTTTCTAAACTATGATGCAGCGACGTGTAGCGATAATTGCTCGTGACGTCATTTACGCTGCACTCTCGCTGCATAAAGAAACGCAGCCGAATGGTCCTAAAAAGAGCTCCAAACCTGTATACAATCTTAAGAAATGATAAAGATTACATTAAAAAAGAAGAAAAAGCAGTAGTATACAAAATTCCTTACGGGAACACACAACTAGGAATCAAAAAAGACTACATTGGAGTCA
Organism: Centruroides sculpturatus; assembly: GCF_000671375.1. Lineage (NCBI taxonomy): Eukaryota > Metazoa > Arthropoda > Arachnida > Scorpiones > Buthidae > Centruroides > Centruroides sculpturatus. The sequence continues at coordinate 269,356 of NW_019384727.1, forward strand.
CAACAAAAAACTTAGGGATAAAACTTAAAGAACACAAGTATGATGTCAGAAAAGACTCCAACACAATGGTACTTTCCCAGTTTGTGCAGACCCAAGGCTTGATAATAAAATGGGATGAAGCGGGTATTGTCAAACCCTTGTGCTCCCCAACGCTAACAAATACCACTGAAAAAATTAAAATTTACAAGAGCAAACTGGAAGAGGCATGCAAGGGATGCAGAAAGCCTACCAACGGCATGGAAATTTATAGTAAAAAAATTTAACACAAACTCGTAGTCTTGCCTTAGTTTATAGTTACTTATTTTATCAATTATTCCTTATTCCTTCAATTATTATTCCTTAACAATTTATTTACTACAATGTTTATATAAAGTATTAACTAGTGCATTTATTTTCATTATTTTTTATTACTAGGTCTGAGTTTGTTTTTTATTTATTTGTATTATTTTTTTTCAGTTATTTTCTTGTTTTTTTCATTATTATTTTTTATATTTAAATTTATGTATTCTATTTAATGGAACTTTAATGTTTTTTTTATCATTACGCCTGAGGATGGCCTATAGAGTAGGCCGAAAATGTTAGTTTTTCAATAAAACAATTTCGGCAAAAAAAAGGTATAGTGTGATAAGTTAGTTCTTGTACATTTGTTATATACTATATCATTATAATGGTCTGTAAGACAGAGGCAGAGCATTCTAGTAGTGGTTCTAATATATAATAGTTTCAACTCAGTTATGGGGTTTTGTAAGGGTATATTATATACACCAGACTTTTCACACAATGTAATTTTGTCTCTATCTTTACAAAGTATCCTATATAAGATTAGCTGGGGTACTAGTGGCAAAATATAGCCAAATTTCTTTAAAACTACAAATACATAATGAAGTGGGACCCAGATATGACATGGCTGGTGTTATGAAAACCAATTCCTTCTTATAATACAAAGTGAATGGTGAAGATAACATGCATTTGACTTGGTTGACTAGATGTTTGAATTGGCTAAAGAATACACAGTGCTGAAAACTGCTAATTTAAGAAAGGAAAGCTTTTCATCTACAAGCAATTGAGAGGAAGGATATAAGAATGCCCTGTGTATCAGTGCTATAATAAGTAGAGTTTTTATATCTGGAGGGCTGAAAAGCTGTAGAAGGAATGATGTAAGGAGGTTCACCAAATTTATGACTCACAGAAAGATGTTGTCATGAGATCTACGTACAATCAGATCCAAAATGACGATCTTTGCATCTTATCTTTTTTCTATTAATATTTGGCATGTATAGTTATTTAAATACTTTATTATTTAACAATCAATTTTGTCAGAACTGATTATTTTAATTTTTATTTTTAAATGTTGTATAGTCTTGCAATTATAAAAAATCTATTATCTTAATTCAAAAATTAATATTACTTGAAATATTACAGAAAGTATTAACATTTTTTGCTGATGGTTTAACTAGGAATGATTTCTGTATGAGAAATGAATCAAAGTAGTATTGCATGGACCATTGAAAATTTGACAAGCAATGATGTTTTTAAATGCATAAATCACTAGTTTTATAACTTTAAAAGTTATTTATTTTTATAAATCAAATCTGATGACATCTTGAAGACAATATATACCATCACCTTGCTACAACAACACTAAAAATAACAAGATAGATAAAAACATGCAATGCAATAAATGTTACTTAGAATAAAGCATTTTTTTTTACAGATATCTTTAAATTTGAAGAATCATATTTTATTAAATAAATGCATTTTTCACCATGCCTTGATAACACTTATGAAATAAACAAAATTTTTGAATTCTGTTAGTTTGTATCGTAAAAATGAATTTTATAATTTTTGTTGTGTTGCACACAATTCATTGCTCCCATAAAAAATTAATTGTAACTTTTTTGAAATACTTAACTCATTCTGAACCTCCTTACAATTACCTATCACACAATCAGTTTGAGATTACGTATTAATGAACTGGTTTAAAAATGAAAAGAAAGAGTAATATATGATAAATAATTGTACTTTAAACTAACGTTTATCATTTTTAAATTACCAATTTAATAATAATGATTGTTTTGATTTGACCAGTTTATTAATATTTTATAAAGTATGAGAAATTAATTAAAAGACAATAAATTTATACCTTTTTAAAATATTACAGGATTTATAGTATTAATGAATGATAAATTAAAAACTGTTTCTTTTCTCTTCATGGAAGTCATGTAGTTTTACAGTTTTGGATTAATAACAGGATAAATTTTTATTTAATAAAATGTCTTATTTTAAATTTAAATAATTAAGCACTTCTAATTATTAATCTAATTAGAAATTAAAAATAAATTATTAGAATAATTTATTCTTAATTTCTTCAAACTTTTAACCAATTAAAGTTTGTTTTCAAAATTGATTTTTAAAAATTGAATATGATAATTAATTTGAAAGAATGATTGTTTAAAAACAATTAAATGGATTAGTAAACATTTTTAATAATTTAATCATTTTGCTTGTTTATAATTTTTCATGTGTATGCAATTTTTTTAAATTTTAACTCATGGTTAATCCAGGTACCTGATTACTTGGGATAGCTTTGTACTCAATGTTCAGCACTATTCCACAGCCCTGATTTCTAGAGGAGAATTCAATAATTATTATTTTTTTGATATAAAGTATTTCTTAAAACAATATTATGGATGTAACTTTTATCATTTGATGTAAAATATGACTGATAGCCACATGACTGATGTTTTCCATTTTATTACTGTTCAAATCAAAGCTAAATTAAATGTCACATGGTATGTATATTAATATAATCTGGCAGGAATATCTTGAGTTGTCTGTACTCATGTTGTCTCAAGTGGTTTGTTTTAGTATCTAGTTACTAAAATGATGTGTTTCTGAGCATCCATTTCTAATATAAATTTTTATATGTACAGTGAAGAAACACATTTTATGGGATTATAAAGATATACAGTACTTTAAAAAGACTTGAGAGCCAGTTATCATAACAGCTTGGGCATTTCTGTTCATGATTCATTTTCTTGTCCATCCTTTGTTTTTTATCTTCTTCAGCTATGTTTTCTGCATGTTGCATTAATATAATATTTTTTGCCTGCTATGTGATATTTTGTGACCTTGGGTAGGAAAAATTGCATTGTGTGATTGGTAGCAATCGGTAAACATCACATCTCCCAGAAATTACTTCTGACAAAATTGCCCAATTTTCTCATATTATACCAACCTTAGTCATGTAAAAAGCTTATGTACATTATGAATACACTGATCTCCCATGTTCATGATTAATTTGCACCAAGTAATCTTTCATGAACATCAAATTCTTGAATTTTGAGTTCCATTTTTAGTGTTAAATTTCTAATTTGTTCCAAGACTTTATGTATTACTGTTGTTTTGAAAACTTTTCAGAAAAATGAATTTATTTATGAAATAAATATACTGTGCAATAGTTTGTAGTGCTGCAAAAGTCATTTTAAGCCAAAAGAAAAATAAACAAAATACAGTAGTAATATAACTTATGACAGGCACCATATCAATGAGTGAGTGCAGTGATCTTTTAGTACTGCACCTACTTGAACATCCAGAAATAGAACATTTAATTTCAATTTTAATCTTTGAAGAATTCTAAATACAAATTTAAATTGAAACGAGTTAAATAAATAATGTATGAAAAATATGAAGTTAACAATAAATAAAAATAAACTTAAAAAATATACAAGGTTAACAAAATACAAATAAATATGCTAATAAGAAAAATATATACAAATAAAACTATGAGAGTATAACAAATAAGCTAAATATGATTATAGGGAGGGACATAATTCAGGGGGTTTTATGTCCAAATCCTTTTTCAATGATGTATTCTCAGGCTGAAGGTAATGCATTTGCATCTCTCTCATTCAGGCATTGCTCTTTGATCTTTCAGTACAAATTTTGGCTAGTAAGATGTAGTGTGTTTATGTACTCCAAGTTGAAGTTTTTCCAAGGTAAATTTATATCCATTTTTTGATTCTCACCATCACATTTTTAGTATGACTTATTATAGAGAAATTTTACATAAAAATATTCGGATACTTACAAGTTAGTGGTATCTTTTTTATAAAAGGAATTGTGGTGTGATATTTTAAAAAAGGGTAAGATTGGAGTCACACTGAAAATTTGCTGGAGTTGGACATTTTGTTTACTGACTCCACCATACTGGTTGTAATGTCTTTGAAATTAATGGCTGGGCCTAGGATTGCTGTTTATATATGTATAAGGCAACCCACAGTTTGCTTTATTTTTAAAAATATCTGTTTTAAAAAATAACAATTCCGCAAATGCTTTATGATAAAAATTTTCTACTTTATTCTGCCTAATTCATTATCTTTTTTAATTACACTTGCATTCAGTGCACACATTTTCCTTGTATTTTTATCAGTTTACCTGATTCTCAATACTACTATTACTCTATATCTTCATCTTCATCTGATTGATCAACTGAGTTGAACAAGGTGGGAATATGAATGTCCAAATTTTCCTTTGTAAATTATAATCTCTTTTGTGTGAGATGGTTCAGGATAGAAAAACTCTTCATATCTACGATGCTAGCAGAACTGACAGAGCTTTTAATGCCAGCTGACTCAAAATCAGTATTTTCCTGGTGAGTGCATCCAGAAATTTATTATATCATTGTATACTGCTCTGTTTTCATTGTTGATCAAAGCATGCCATCTTCTTCAGTATCTCTTTCTTGGAGAATCTGCATAATTGAGAAGTTATACTGTCCATTACTTGGTTATGCTTTGGATCTAGCACTTCTAGCTCTTTCCAGAACTGCTATGCTGGATGTTTGCCATCTAGATAAAGTTGGAGCTTTGAACCAATACCATGTGGTACCAACAATTCCTGAATGCCTCAAAGAATTCACAAATATCACTTCCTACAACACTGGATTTGGATCCAGGCTGTGACTTCAGTTTCTTCAAGTTGCATAAGGCTTCAGCTTGGCTTTCAACTGCATGTAGCTGTTATTCAAGTTGGAACCGAGATCTTGCAACTTAGCTCCTTTCAGAGTCTGATTTTCTCTAGTAAGACATGGATATCAGTAGAGCATCCCACCTCTTACGGTAGTACAAAACTGCTTCTAGCTACATCTCCCATCAAGTAGTAACTGGCACAGGTGTCAATGCTGAAGAGTGGTTCTTGGCATGAATGCTTTGTTTATCTCCTTTACTAGAGCTGCCTTTATTTTTGAGATGAAACAATAGAATGCTGTTCTTAGTGTGCATTTCTTTAGCACCTAAATGTATAACATATGCCTATCATGTCGTATAGAACAATCTCGTTCACACTGACATGAGTTTCAAAGCAGTAGAGTAGCATTCATATATGGAGTGTTATCTGTCAAAAGTCCAACAAAATTGTCTAACTCAACATTTAAAAGTTTAAGAGATTCAAACACTACTTTGACATTGATATCACTGTTCCACTTCTTTACAATCTGTGATTGCATTAGTCGAGGTGGTTTATAGGTTCTAATGCACACAACCAATGTATTTACAACTTGTCTGTTTTCCACATAAATCAACTCATCTAGTATCATCAGGATGTCAGTACCTTGACACATTTGTGCAGTAGTGTCTATATCTTTGTTTCCAACATTGGGGAGAATCCTGTGCAAGATGCTGTCACTAGGCAAGTTTTCATGCAGAGATAGTTTTAAGTTAACCTTTACTTTTGAAACCCTTTGTGATGGAAAATGTGCAAGGGTATTCCCACAGAATAGAATACAGAAACTATGTCTTGCCATCTTGAAGATTTACTACTGGAAGCAGTAAATAGCAAGGTTTTTTGCTGCTACTACTATTTTCCTTACAATGTTTTACACTTGCAATATGTGTACTCAAGGTAGATTTTTCTTCATAGCTGACCATAGTATTGCAATACTTGCAGTGCAAATTTCCATCTTCCACTGTAAACCCTTTATCGGGAAATTCAAGTAATTGAAGAACTGGTGTCTTGGGCATTATGTTAAGATACAATGAAATATACTTAATTAGAAACTTTGTTTAGTTAAATCTCTACAGCAACATATCAGATATAACTAGCGGTTATCAGATCCCGTGGAGATAGGAGCTATGTTGCCAAATATATGGAATGAAAAGCTTCTGCATTTAAAAAAGTGATCTCTTTTTGCTACCAAAACTTTAAAATGTTGCTACCTTTTTTGCTACTTAATTCAGCAAATAAAAAAAATACCAAATTATCCAAAATAAAAATTTTAAAATAAACAAAAATTTTATTTAACAAAAACAGTAAATTTCTATTTTATTTATTCAGCACAATGGAGTTCAATTGATAAGACACAAGGCATTTTATTTTTTTGTTTCAGGTTTTTTCACACCTCTTCAGTCGGCTGTTACAAAATATATTGAGTTATAATATGATATTAAATTAATATAATTATTTAGCAAAAGACACTTTTTAATTCTTTTTATGGTTTTGGTATATTAAATAATTCGTATAACATTAAAATACATTTTTTAAAAAGGTTATGCATGCATGCATGCTTATAGTTTGATTCTTAACCTCACTTTTTCTATCATTTCTTAATCTTGAACCAATCTTTGTTGTTTGTGAATTGCCTTGTATCTTATCAATTGCACTCCATTTTGCTGAATAAATAAAACAAATGAGAAGACATGGTTTCAAATTTGGAGAAGTAAATTTCTATTTAACATTAAATATAAAAATCACTGCAATTTTTCTGAAAGGAAATGATTAAATCTTCATAAGGTATGAAGATGAATTTTCTAATAGGTAAAAATGATATCAACAGAAGGTACATGAAAGTAATGTAAACTTAATAAAAAAAAAATAGTTATAAATTTGAGAAGTATAAATAAGAATTGAAATATGGTAAACAAGATTTGTATATTGTATTTTCATGTAGATATAAAAATGAGAAAATCTCTATTTCTGGCTTATTTGGATGCAGGTGACAGTATGCTGCTACAGTCCTTAGTAACTTGTTGTCTTGCTGACAAATTGCTATGGTTGGCAATAAGGTATGGAGAGACAAGGTGTGGGAATTGGACTGGGCTGCAAGGAAAATACATGGTGACCTTGACAAAGTTCCTTAATTCTGCTGTATTAAAAAATTTATGCTTTATTCTGCTTTATTGCTTAATATCTTTTGCATAATAACTGGAAATGGTATGGTATACACTTATTTCATGGCTTCAGAAAAGACACCCACAATTGGATTCAATTATTGCTTTATCTATTTTTGGGTTGCCTCACATGTGTAATGCCTCTGCATATCAGATGTGATGTACAGTACACTCCATATATTATGGATGATTGTCCAGGCTCCAGTTGATTGCAATATAATTAGGATCAGATAAAGCATAAACTGCTAGGATGGTCTCAGGATTATACTTCTGGAAGTCATCTTGATATGCCTTTAATTTTACATTCAGTGATCTTAAAGTTGCCCTGATATAGTATAGGTCTTGTGCAATTCTATGATCCTTAACTGAAACCTGATAATCTGGAAATGTGTAATGGGTCAGAAGACTAATTTTGTAGGATTTTGTTTTTCTCAGGTTCCTTTAAAGATAATAATAATTCTATGTCCTGTTGTTTTTCCTATCTTTTTGTAGATGTTATGTAATGATGAAACATAGTTAACTACTGTATAATTGTTATGTGGGTTATTCCTGGGTTTGTCATTCTGCTGTAGGCTGAGTCCTTCGATCAGAGACTGACTCTATGGTGTTACATTTGAAGCCAAATTGGATGTCAAGGTTCTTGATGTATTCCAACTCATGCATTCTGTCCTGAAAGTCTTGACAATGCATGTATGCTCTTTTAATGAGAGGCCCAGGGTATAAACAATGGGTTATAGGAGGTCTTCGTGTAAGCATTGGTAGTAATAAAACTGCCCTTTAGTGTGATTGTGACATCCAAAAAATTGTACCAGGTCACTTTCTTGCTCAAGCTTTAGAGTGAGTCCAAACAGGTTAGAATTGTCATCGTTTATGAATCCTTCAATGTTGGGTCATCTTCTCTATGTAATTAGCATATCGTCAAATGTATCTGGCACACAAGCAGATGTTAGAATTGTGTAGGATGTTAGACTCCAATGACCTAAGTACCATTTCACATAGTATCCAGAAATGGTGCTTTCTATGGGAACACCCAAGTTCTGAATGTATGTGATGCTGTTGAAGGTGAAAAATGATGAACAGGTGATCAGATGTGCAAGTTCTAAGGTAATCTGTGTATGCAGTTTCGGAGAGCGGTTGAACCTGTAGAAAAAAATCCTTTAAGTGACAGAAGCACGGCTCTAACTTGATGGACGGGTACAATGCTTGGAAGTACTAAGATACTCATTGTACAAAACAAGATTCTGTAGTTATTTGATTTGATCCAAGGTTTGTATTAATGTGTTGGAAGATGTTGAGTTACGAAGGTGTTAAGGATATGTTCGATGAAATGGTTGGTGAACAGCTTTTATCACTGGCCTCATGTTTCCCAGTTTACGTATCTGCAAATCTAAACAGCTTAATACCTCATTTGCACTGAACATTTCAATCTAGATTGTGATAAGATTGGCGACTGGTGCTGTGGTGCGACCTCTGTTAACCAATACAATCGCGACTGAAATGAGGTTCAATTGTGATTGATTCAAGAGAGTTTGTGAAACTAGATCCAGTCATGAGAGAGTTCCCACAATCTCATGTGTGCAAGAACAAACAAGATGGCTGTGGAACAGGTGTCTGGCTATCAACATAGAAATATTAAAAAAGATATATGGAGAGATGATGAGAGCTGGCTATTATTAGATATATGGCAAGAAAAAGTATTTATTTCTAACCAAAATTTCAATTTTGTTTCTTGGTGTTTGTGACTTATTGAATAGTTATGTCAGTTTTATCATCGCATGCAATAGCTAGGTTCTTCTCAAGTGAACTGCCTATGTGAACAGTTCGATGTTTGACTAGCAGCAATTACAATCGAGATTGTGGGTAAATCGAGATCAAAGTGAGTCGTGGATTGTGTGCAAACACAGAAGGACCACAGCATTTTCCAAGTGGAGTATAAATGCCAAATCTGTGTTACCAAATCATTTAACTCTTGTCTATAAGCATCCATGATATTTGGAGGTACTGTCATGCATTGTGTATCAGCGATGTATTCAGTTGTCGGTTGTATGTGGTATGTGATGATAATAAATCCTCTGACTTTTCTGCTTTTAAGAGGACAGCATTTTTTCTTGTAAGATGTCTCCTGCTGGCTGTTATGAAGGTCCACATTGAGCTGGGAGTGTTTATGAGCCCTTTCCTAATTGCAAAAGCAAGTTTTCCATCTGAAATACTGTTTTCTCACTTCATTTAGTCCCTCAGGTGCATTATGACAACTATTAAACATCCTGTGAATTTAATGGTGTGAGCTTGCATGGCCAAGCATGGTGTTAGACGTCTTGATGGCAAAATTGATGCAAAAAATACCAGAAAGCAGTGTTGAAACCAAACTGCTGCCCACCATTGGGAATTTGTTTGAAGGTGATGATGCATCTTTCAGCAGGATGGAACACCATCTCATACAGCCATAAGTTGCTTAAAATGGTTCAGGGATTAAAGTGTTGTTTTGCAAATTAGTTAAAGTTGCAGGGGATGACCTGGTGCGTTGTCGATTATTAGTAGAGATGCCACGAATATTCGGCTACTATTCGGTATTCGGGCTACTTTTTTTAATATTCGGTATTCGGCTGAATACCAAATCATGAAAAAAACGCACATATTAGTCAAAAACGTATTTATTTTAATCACAAATTATTACATTTAATACTTAAAATCTATCAGTGGTAAGTTGTGATGAATGAAAACAATTTTTTCAGCATTTGTTGATAGCAAACGATTGCGCTTTTCCTCATAAACTATATCTGCTTCTGAAAATAGCCTCACTATATACACTACTGTCGGGAGACTATAGATAAATCTTAACGAATTCTGTCAGGCTTGGATACTGTTTTGCGTTTGGTGACCGCCACTTGTAAAGGTCTGCCGTCCGATCTAGGCGAACAGTTTTCATATAAAGTGATACAAACAGTGATATTTTTTAGAAGGACTATTAGTAACACAATTTGATGTAACAGTGAACAAATATTGCATGTCGTGACACGATCTACTCGCAAATAAAACAAGTGCGCCCGCGGTGTCGTTACCGCACCCACCGCAATGAGACAGGTTGTAACCTGTCGCCTGCGAAATGTACACATATTTTGCCGAACATTCGGCGCTTCGGCTGAGAGCGTAGCCGAATATTCGGTATTCGGCAAAATCACTATTCGTGGCATCACTAATTATTAGCAACACTTCAAATGGAATTTGTTTAGATTGGCAATAACGTTCGACATTAGGTATGAAGTGATGACCAAACCAGTCCTCAAAAAGAAAAGCTGCCACCCAAGCTTTACGATTCGACTTCCAAATCACAGACAAGCCAGCTTTAGTTTTTTTTTCAATGCTTTTGGATTTTCCGAGCGATAAACTAAGAGGTTTTAACTTACAATCACCAGCTGTATTCGCGTCAACCATCACTGTCAATCGATCTTTGGCGACCTTAAAACCTGGAAATGTTTTCTCTTCACGCGTGATAAACGTTCTTTTAGGCATCTTTTTCCAGAACAGGCCAGTCTTATCTAAGTTGAATATGGTTTGGCTGGTATAGCCACCTTCATCTATCATAGCTTTGAATTTCTCTGGATAGTAAGACGCAGCCTCTTTATCAGCACTTGCCGCCTCTCGAGTTTCTGCAATGCTATGCCAATTACAGCGACTTTTGAATCGGCTGAACCAACCGTTACTAGCTTTAAACTCTTCATCTTTAGCCATCTCTCCAGCACTCTCTTCCAATCTCTCAAAAACCAGCTTAGCTTCAGAGCACACCGTGTTCTGATCAACAGGACAATTTTTCACACTCACTTGATTATCACACTATAATTTTAACATTATTTCCATCTCAGCGATAATACTGTGAAGTTTACCAATGATGCTTGAATTTAATTAAAGATTGAGCATTTTTCGCAGCTTCGAGAATTTTTTCTTTACCTTTTATGATTGTTCTGATCGTCGATTCCGGTATATCAAACTTCTTTGCCAATTCACAAATTTTCATTTTTGTATCGAAGTTAATAATGTCAACTTTACATTCCAAAGATAATTTGCTTTCTTTTTGATGCAGAAGAATCAATTTTACTTCGTTTGGATGACATAGTAGAGTCTCTTAAGTCTCCGTTGATATAACAAATACAGAAATATATAACACAAAATAAATTGTAGTTATGCGTCGATTCCGCGCGACACGTCCGAACATGAACGATAGTGTAGGGGTAGTGTGTAATCAAAAGTTGTATGGCGCTCAAACAAAAGAGGAATCGACGAGATTTGAAAATCGCGTAACTCCGGGTTCGAATAAGTCGACGTATTACTGTATATAGTTACTGTTTATATAAAATATAAATACATAAATACTGTATATATAGTTAGTTTACGAAAGCTATTTCTTGTAAACTATTTTAAAATGAAAATTTGTTTCTTATCGATTTATCGATTCNTTTAAATGAAAACTATTTTTTTCGTTTTTGTTAAATGCAATTTTAAAATATTTATTTTTTTAAAACTAATTTACCTTATAATAAATAATATAATAATTCGATACTATATTCACGCAGTTTTTACATTATACATTATTGCGTCATTTTTTTAAAACTTTTTCTGCTCTGAGAGGACGTCTTTTAGAAAACCCTTTATGGATTCGGCCATGCCCATAATGGAGTGGCCGGGTGGCCCACATCCAAAAAATTCCTGGTGATTTTTTCACCCGTTCTAATTCAATTCCCGGGTTCCCCAGAGCGGTAGGCTGTCACTTCGATCACCCGGCCATTCGGCCGTCGAAGTTTATTGCGTCATTTGAAATAGTGATTTGACTTAGGTTTAGAATTATTTATATTAAGATATTTTTAATGAATTTAATGAGAAAATATATTTTGCAAAAGCGTCTGGATTTATTTGAGTTAGATATTTCCGATTTATTTCCGTATATTTAAGATCTATCGATTCATTAATTAATTTATATTATATTGTAAGAATTTAAGATATTTTTAATGAATTTATCGAGAAAATATATTTTGCAAAAGCGTCTGGATTTATTTGAGTTAGATATTTCCGATTTATTTCCGTATATTTAAGATCATTCCGTTAACCAACGTTTTTTTAATAGACTACTAAAAGAAAAAAGAACAGTTATTTTTGGGAAAGGATAAAATGCGTGCATTTTTAAAGTAAAAAAGTTTTTAAAAGATAAAAAAATTTTTTATTTAAAAAATAAACGTTAAACATCATCAATTTTAGATCGTATTAAATATAACTTTTTGTCATTTAGTTGGAAGTGTTTTCCTGCAATTTTGAAAAAAAAGCCTGGATGGACGGTTCCTTTTTCCGAATTTAATTATTTTCGGGACGGTCTTAATTTATATTTAGAATATCGAGTTACATATCGGTTTTATGTATGTTTTGAATATAGGCGCCTCGCTTTCCACCCTAATCATAGCCGCAGCGCTCCTTTCCTAGACAGAAAATTCTGTTCTGCTCCCCAAACATATTATCTAGTAGCCTTGATATAAGTATGATAATAATGAAGTAGTGTTGCCAGATGTTCGAACTGAAGTTCAAAAACCATCTCATTTAGTCACAGGTTTTTTAAAACCCATCACTTATTACAGTATTAATGTACAGTACTAATGACTTTATTAATATTAAAATGTTTAATATCAATAAGTCATTAATTAATTCCCTCAATACAACTGTTATTAATTGGATTAATAACAGTTGTATTGATGGAACAAAGCTGAATATAAAATTTTAAATTATAAAACACTAAAAGTCATCTAATGCACCTAATCCTCACTTTAAACACAGTGCTGTCATTACCATCATAAATTAATAAATTAAGTTTTGCAGGTATGTCCTTTGTTAGCTATGTGCTGGTTTGATACTTCTAAATTTTATGTCATAATGAATGCAAAATAGCATGACTAGTCTCTCAGAAGTATACACAATTCGATTTTCACTATGTTCATTGACGGAAAAAAACGTCTATACTTGCCATAGAAAAGAGCAAGTTTGCAGTGGTAGTATGCAAGTGGTAAAATGTGCAAGTTCATAGAAACTGTAGAAGTTTCTATTTCGTAACATGTCTAGCCTCCAACAGTGAAAAATGATATCATTTTTCGCTGTTAACCAAAAGCCTACAGTGTGCATATTTTAGCGAATCTGTGGCGGATCTTTTATTCTATTTCATTTTTCTTCTGTGTCGTATTCGTTTGAACCAGTCGAATCTCGCTTATACCATACTCTAATTTTATATTAATTATAAAAATTTATAGTTCTAATTATCATAAGAATGAGTCATAATGGACTGGCACTTCAGAGAGTTTGATTTACGACCTCTTGATTAGCTCCAATTTCCTATATTTTCAATAACGTAAGATGAAGTACTGTTTCTGCAAATAGGGTGTTTACTTATACAAGGTATAATGCTGCATTTAACAAGCAATTATTGGACTCCAACTTGAAAAAATTGTAAACCTATAAATTCCCACTGTCCCTCGTCCGTCAGGCTGTCTTTCTTTAATCTCGAGAGCTGTGTTAGATAGATGAAAGACGACACCAAATATGGAAACCTTAAGGGCAGCAGATCCCGATTAACTATTTACTAACTTCTGTTGCAAATCGGAAGTTATGTTATTTCAGTTTAAAAAATTTTCCTCTGATAGCAGTTAATAGATGATCGACATGACTGTGTTTTTAAAGGAAAGGTATGATGTACCAGGAGCAAGCCACAATTAATTTGAGGCGGATATCATATATTTTAAATTAAATAAATTAAAAATATGATTAAAAATTGCACCCAGGCATTGTGACAATGTCACCATAATTAATTGCCCGTTTTTATTTATTGTGACATCGTCACAATGCCAAGCTGCAATTTTTAATCACATACTTAATTTTTTTAAATTTAAAATATATGTTTCCCATCTCAAATTAATGTCTTGCCCATGTAGGTTATACTTTTCCTGATAACAACAGTGTCATTCGGTCATCTATGTTGTATCTTTAAGGGAAAAGTTTTGAATTGAATTCGCGCATCTTCCTATCTAGAACGAAAGTTCCTATATAGTTAATCGGGGTCTCTTGCCTTAAATTTTCCATATCTGGTCTCGACTTTCATTTTTCTAACATCGTTTTCGAGATTAAGGAAGAACAGACAGACATGTGGACCGACAACAGCGAGGTTTTATAGCTCTACAATTTTTTCAAATTGCCGCTGAAAAACCCGTAGAAATTGCTTTTCATACGACGTGATCAAATTATAGTAGGAAATTACGAAGGTCATAAAATCAAGAAATGTTAAGTACAGTAGAGCGTCTTTTATCCGAATCAATTGGGGACTGGGGTTGTTCGGATAACTTATTTTTCGGATATCCGATTATGTACGAAAAATATATTAACCTATCCCATGTTGAAATTTTCTCCGTTGCGTGTCGCTTCGCGTTGAATTTTCGTCGATGTTAAGCCTAATGTAAACTTTTAAAAATAATAATCGTCGCTATTGTATCGTTAAAAATTATTTCTTTATTTTGTACAAACAAAATAAATATATTGAAAAATATAAAAACAAAAATTATACTTTAGAAGTTAATCTAGTATCAAAAACATTCAATTCAGCATGACACAGTCCTCAGAAAAACACCACACAAGTGCCAGTGGTGCCAGCTAAAACACACACATCAACAAAAAAATATTGGAGTAGCCCAAGATATAGCCAAAGACGAAAATTTAAATTTGCTGACTGGAATTCTTTCGGATAAACGACGTTCTACTGTAGTAGTTTTCTAAAGCAGAATCTACTATATTTATAAAATGAATCCAATTTAAAGTAAAGTCTAAGTTTTCGTACAGAATTCTAAACCTTAAATAATAAATAACTTATCCCCATTTTAAAACTCAGTTTAGAAATAATCTCTAGAAAGAAGAACTGTTATTCATCGTTGCAAATACAGTAGAACCTCGATTATCCGGACTAATTGGGGATGAAGGTAGTCCGGATAAGGAAAAATCCGGATAATCGAAACAAATACTTTAATTTGTCTTTTAATGATAATACAGCACGTTTTCTTTTTGATGACATGTCGGTAATATTAAAAGTAAATACTGTATTTAAACCGTGATGAAACTTTCAAGAAACAAACGTTCGTATTGAATTTGGACTATTACTGACCAACGCTAACAGACTACCTATTAATAATAAACAACGCTTTTTGCCCGCGACTGTAAATTAAACAGAATTAGATAACCCAACAAATAGGGTATAACATTATTTGCAGGGCTTATCACACCAAGGCCGACTGAAAGAAGGACCAGAACTTTATGAAAAAGGTGGTCTTTAATAATCACATATCAAATCTAGGTAAGTATGCAATACTTACCTAGATTTGATAACCCAACAAATACGGTATAACATTATCTAATTCTGTTTAATTTAGACTACCTATTGTTTAAAAGGCCCTCTGGTGGCGCAAAAAGACGGATTTTATAAAATAAAAAGCAGTTGAAACTGCATTTTTATGAATAAAAATTTGACAAACTATTTATCGTTTTATGAAGAGTAAAATTTTTTCGTCGCGTTCGCGGCTTTTAAGTAATGCATAAACCTTCGAGGCGCGAGGCCCTTCGGACCGCGAGGCATAGGCGGTGGCCCACGTCGTCCATGCCTTACGCCGCCCTTGGTCATAGAAATGATGTAATTTGAATATAAATTATTTATAAATACGTATGTCAAGTTATATTTTTATTACTACGTAAAATATATTTAAGAGTTTACGACCACTGTGCTGGGTGAGACGTTGTTGAAACAAAAAAAAGTTATGCATTCCATCACGTACATAAACAGTATCATAATTCGCCAAGTGCAAATCAGCAAATTCGTAAAATTTTTATTTTGAACAATCCGGATAATCGAAAATCCGGATAATGGAGGTTCTACTGTATATCACAAGCATAAGTCAACAATGTCTAATGTAACTTCTTAATGAACTAACAACGTTGTTGTTTTTTTTTTACATATTTTATACAAATTAGTAAGCAAATACTATATATGTATGTATGTGTGTATATATATGTAATTTGTTTTAAAAATAAATTTAAAAATTGAACTCGAATGTTTTGCTTTGAATGCTCAAATTAAAATATAATGTTTTTATTTTAAAAAATGTGTGCTTATTTGAAAATCTTTATTACTTAGACAAAAATGATTGGCAGCACATAAATTGCAAATAGCTATGATACTATATATGTGGTTGATTCGTAATTAAATAGCATTAAAATAGAAGTGGATACAGCCATTTTTGCGAACTGTTTCATTCGAACATTTGAAATGGCATCTGGCAAATAACAGGTCAAAAAAAGCATTAACAGAAGACTAGATAAAATTTTCAAAAATGTTTCAAAAAATAAGAGTCTACTAGCTGGTAAGACCGGCGTTGCACGGGCAAAAATATAAACAAACGTTAAGGTTATTTTGTACGTCTAACCTTTATATTATGTTATAGTATTGATTTATATAACTACAAAGGTTATTTTACGTAAGAGTTTATCGCATCGAGTGCCCACTCTAACACATTTTAAAAATTCTTTAAATTGTATACAGTAGAGGAAGAAAGAATTTTTAAAATGTGTTAGATTGGTCACTCGGTGTGATATACCCTTTTGTAAGATAACCATCGTAGTTACATAAATCAAATTCTATAATATAATGAATATTAAAGCGAAAACCATATAAAGAATTTGGTTTTTAGCCTACCATTGTTAGGCTAAAAACCAAATATACTCGAACGGTACGAAATGGCACAATTTCATTGGTCAAGTAGACACTGATTGAAAATGTGGTATCTTAAATTTTTTCAGATATCATAATTTTGTCTCTACCTCTAAGAAACTGTTCCATTTACAGCCAAATATTAAATGGTCATCTGACAATAAATCAAATTTTGCGAAAAGCGAACCAATTATTTTAACTTGGCACCCCGAAAACCACTTAAATCATATTTTGCGCAGGCCAATAATTTCGTATTTTGAACTTTTTATTCCAATGCCACGATACCGCTAGTCAGATAGAAATTCGGGACCGTTGCGGAAAGGGTTTGAAGTGATTCGAGCAAAAGTAGTAGTTGATCTCCCGGAAGATAATGTGGTCAACCACTACTAATTAATATCTGTCTACTATTAATTGAGAAGTGATTCGTGTTAGACTGTTGTAACGGCTCTGCATTGATGGAGTTGTTAACCGTAATGTTCGAAAAACTTCATATGACTTCTTTAAATAAAAATAATCTTGTGAAAATGCGAATGTAATTGATTTTAAGTTATACCTATGCAAAAACACCTTATCTCACTGAGAATTATTTATTAACAGTAACGAACGTTTGCAACCTTTAACCAACGTTCTTTTTATTTATTTTATTATTTTGTTATTTTAAATCTAAATATATAAAATTGCTTGTCCTGACTGACTGACTGACTGACTCACTCATTCACTCACTCATTCATCATCGTCCAGAGTAAATCGCTGAACCTAAAGAGGTGAAATTTTATTACACAGTTAGGGTACGTCATGAAAACGCACACTAAGAAGGGATTTTCCGAAATTCCCCATCGGGAGGAGAGGGAGAGCATTAAGGCTTAACCGGAAGAACTGCTTCTAATGTACTATTTTAGATGCGATTTTTCGTCTTCAACTACGTTTAATTTTCATTGAGTACTTAGATGTATTAAATTGATAACATTTCAGACATTGTTGTTAATATTTTTGTATATTTCGATTTTTTAACCAAATGTTCGAACCGTTTTAAATTCGAATTTTTTGTTGCATATTGGTTCGATTATAGAACGATTGTAAACGTTCCAGAAAATTGATCAAATTGAAAATAGTTCGTTTGATTCTCGGCAATTTTCATCATTCTCGGCGGTAGGTGTTATATAACAATTACTATGGTTGTTGAAATACTGAATATAAATGGGGTTTACTTGCAAAATCCTCGCGGGCAAAGCCGCGGGTAACAGCTAGTTATTAGTGTTGCAACGAATAGTATATTCGGCCTCAGGCCGAATACCGAATATTCGGCCAGGAGCGTGGCCGAATAGCCGAATATTCGGCCAAACTATTCGGCTCGATTATCGCACGTACGGAAATTGGCGCGCAAACCGCATTATGGCAAGGACCCCGCTCTCTGTTGGCCCGCTGTCACTACGCTTCGCCAATCGCTTTAATTCTTGACAGTTGAAGCGGACAGACATGAGCGTCATGGCAGTATGTGATAAGTAATGATATCAAATGTGGATAACAATGAAATGTCCTACACGTGTAAATAACGGAGAAAGAACAGAGAAGGACCGCGAAGTGAAAATGTGAAAATAAATATGAAATTGAGTCGATAACATAATCGAACGAGTCGAAGTAGCTTATTGGCGCGAAATTCGCGGCCGTCAATGCTAAACAATTGTTGTCATAGACTTCGGAAAGCTAAATGCTTGTAATGAAAGTCACTTAGCGTGCACGGGCGAAAGCCTGGGGCCGTTCGGGCTATCAAGCTGTCTCGAATCTGTGAAATCATAACTGTGACTTATATCGACGTCCTATCTGTCTCTTTTCTCCGTTATCACCAGGCTGAGTCACGTAATTGTAAAATGGGAACTCTACGACGGAAAAGTGACGAATCGAAAGTATCGTGAGCGCGTATTATGATGTATGCACAGGCATACATGGATTAGAGCGATAGAGGAAAGAGAAAGGGAAGAGCAAAGACGAGCGCTTAAAAAGAAGGATAGGCAGGGTCAGACCCTCAGATGTGCGAGGATTCTCCAACGATAGACGTGTACGTGTGCTGATCTTTGTAATTATAAATTGTGAATACATGTGACTAATATTATTTTCTTTTTTATTTTGTGCATGTTACAAGTTATAAATAATTATAAACAAACAACACTAACTCTATATCATTAACTCTAAATACCAAAATGATTAATTTACTGTGTTTTTGTTATTTATTACTCCTGTTTTTAAGTATTCGGTATTCGGCCGAATAGTGATTAAATATTCGGTATTCGGCCGAATAGTGATTAAATATTCGGTATTCGGCCGAATAGTGAAAAATAGGCCGAATACCGAATAGTAACCGAATATTCGTTACATCACTACTAGTTATATATATATAACTGTAATTCTTTGGTTTCAAATAGCTCAATATTCCAAAAATCTTTGTAATTTAAATGTGTTCTTAACTGTTCTATACGAAAAAGAATAGTTATAAATATTCCGCGTTTTTTAAAAACGTAAAAAATAGCCTGTAGAACAGGTTGAAAACGTTTGTTACGGTTAATAAATAAATCTCGATGAGATAAGATGTTTTTGCATAGGTTAAGAAGCATCTGGCTGGGTATTTATTAAGTATTTTATGGGATAATAAAGTGTTTATATTTTTGCAACCGATTACTGTATATGAATTCTCGAAAGTGGGAAGTGTATTCTCGTAAATATCATGTTTATAGAAAGATTATTGGATTGCAACTTAATGATAATTAATAATTATTAATATTATTAATAATTATAATTATATATTAAGCTTTACCTATAAATTTCGACTGTTGTCCGTTGTATGGCTGTTTGTTCTTTTTCAATCTCGAGAAGCAAGTTAGATATACGATAGTGGAGACCAGATTAGGGGCAGGAGGCCCAGATTAACTATATAGAAACTTCAGCTTTGGAATAGGTTTCACGTTACTTCGATTTAAAATTTTTCCCTGAAGGAAGTTAGCAATAGAGTCGTGCCGATCATCTAACAGAAAAAGTATGATGTACACTACAGGGGCAAAACCACCACTAAAAAATTGAGAACATTGTGATGAAAAGTTACAGCCCGGCATTCTGACGATGCTATAAATAATTGCTCGTTAGAATTAACTTGGCTTATTTGCTTACAGCACCGCGGTAGGTGAGCGATTTCACGGGGATGAATCCCAGGAAAATTTTATTGGAAACTAGACCATATTTATTTGAAGTAACGATGGAAAACTCCACGTAGCCAGCCTGTTTTCCATGCCCGAAGTCAAGACGAATTAACTACAGAGTTCGGTGGTTTTATGCACTCTGCTACTGAAGAGCGCTTATTAGAATTAGAATTAAGGAAGTGCCGTTCAGAAATGAAAAAACCCGCGTCGTTAGATGTGGAAAATTAAATACAGTAGAGCGTCGTTTATCCGAAAGTCGGTTATCCGATAGAATTCCAGTCGCCAAATTTAAATTTTCGCCAGTGCTGTGGCGCTGCAATCTTTGGCTATGTCTTGGGCTACTCAAATATTTTACGTTTTTGATACTAAATTAACTTCTGAAGTATAATTTTTTATTGTTTTTATATTTTTCAATATATTTATTTTGTTTGTACAATATAAAGAAATAATTTTTAACGATACAATAGCCACGATTATTATTTTAAAAAGTTTGCGTTAGGCTTAAATCGACGAAAATTCAACGCGAAGCGACACGCGACGGAGAAAAATTTCAACACGGGATAGGTTATATTTTTTCGTACATAATCGGTTATCCGAAAAACAAGTTATCCGAACAACCCCAGTCCCCAATTGATTCGGATAAACGACGCTCTACTGTACTTAAAGGCTATTCAAAAGCTTTAACAGGCTTAAAAGCTTGATTCCACGCAGGCAAGTGCTATATGCTACCTGTCACAGTAATTATATAATGGATCTTTTGCGCTATATAATTTTTGCAGTAATTAAGTGAATATAATATATATATATTATAAAATGATGTTTTTTTTTATATAAGAATTATATTTAGTTTATTATTTTAATTTTTTCAATAGATGGCGTTACGTGTAAATAAAGAAATTAATTTATTCACAGAAATCCAGTAGATATTTTGGAGTGCAATGTACGACATTGTCTACATTAGGGGTATATAAGCGTAACTGTTGAGTTTTGTAGCAATTTGTCGAACGGCCTAGGAGTGTATAAAAAAAACAAACAAACATACATTCTCATTTATATATGTAGATGAATATTTCTTAAATAATGTAAAGTAACTTATAAATTAATAAAATATACGCATGTTTGTAATTATTCTACAAGTTTGTAAAAATTAACCCATTGATGTTTAGTGCATCATTTATAAAACCCCTAGTCAGAAGTAAGGAATAATGTTATAAATTCCTTCATCATAAGTTTTTAAAAACGCTTAATGTTTGCTTGTCGATTTCTAATGCAAATTTTGAGACATTGTATGTGCTAAAATGAAATCAGTTTTATGTATTATAAAATAGTATGATTTATTTACTAATCAAGACTAGAGACAAAAATATGGAATACTATCGTAGCAGGAACAAAAGTTTTGAATATGACGGGCATGTTCAGTATTAAAATTAATTTAGTAGCACTGTTATTGTGTAATATCGCACTTAATGATTGAATCTGTAGAACTAATCGTGCTTAATGTTTGCATTCAAAAACTTTGCCGAAAACACCAAAATCGAGTGATTTAGAGAAACGGTTGATAATTTCATATCACAAGCATGGTGAAAAGCAGTGGAGAATTGCAAAACACGTCCAATGTTTTTCCTGTATTCGCTTCCTGCCTGGTTGTTTAACAGTTTCATTAACGGCCATCATCATCCGCAGCAATACCAGACTTATTATACCAGGATAGGAATTGTTGACGATTTCCTAATCAAGCGATATTTGATAATGTTGAATTAGATTAAAAGGCTTTAGAAATATCGTGCGGAGTTTGTCTTTACGAATAGGCCGGTTAATTAGCCGACGGTCGGGATTTCGACGAAATCGTGCAGTTTGAGGATAAAAATTAACCGCGTTACGTACCGTCAACATTAAACGTAAGAAAACTTGCGATTACGATGATACCGTTCTCGAGAAATAATTGTGCGGTAATTAAATTCGATAGTTTTGAAAAACGTTAATTTGTTTACGCTAAGGTACGTGCGCCTGGCATTTAATTGTTATCGGATAATTGCACATTTTATCGGCAACTATTTAATACGAAATTAATCGGGAGGAAATCCCAACCGTAAGCTAATTACCGTTATAAAGTTCGGTTGCCGGAAATCGAAGGGAATTAACTTTTACTCGAAAATCTTTTCGCGCCTTTTCAATTTGGGGGTGGAACGTCAAAACGGGCAAATAAACTTAAGTGGCCCGACGGACCGGACTTACTGTGATAACAGGTTCCAGTTAAAACGGGAGGCGGGTGGCCAGGCTGAATCTTTTTCTCTGCCGGGTTGAAAACTGTCGAAGTTTGGAAAATATTTAGAAAGAAGCAAGGCGGCCCGAGTAATTAGTCTTCGGAAGAATATATTCTGCCCGCAATAAAGAGCTCTCGCCCGACGAGTTTAACTACCTCCAAATGTCGAAATAAAAGATAAGGGAGGGTAAAGTGGAACGGTTAAATCCACCATACTCAACCTTTTTTTTCTCTCGGGCCACATACACATGATAGCTATTACACGCCGGCCGCAACGTACCAATTATTATAAAAAACTTACTTAATTTCTCACTTACCCTAGAAATTTAGTGTGACTGTTGATATTGCGAACATTTTTTCACAATTTCATTAAAATTTTTTTTTATACTCTCCGCCCTGCTGGCACTAAGAGAACCTCTTAGGCCCTCTTAGTGGCAGCAGGGACCCAATTAAGAGGCCCATAATGGGTTCGATCAGGCCCACAATGGTGCGACCGGGTGGTGAGGGACGGAGCCCGACATATCCGAACGGACCACCCCCAAAAATTTTCTGGGGGATTCCCTGACCCGACCGGATTAGCTCCCGGGTCCCCCAGAGCGGTAGGCTGCCACCTTGACCACTCGGCCATCTGGCCGTCAATTCATTTAAATCAGGCTTGTAACTGCTGCATGCTACTCGTAAAACGGCATCCAGGTATGAATCAATAAGCCAGTTTCTATATATGTTCTTTGCATATTTTATTTTTGAGTATGACGTTTCACATAGATACGTTGATGCAAACAACGTAAGTAAAATTTGAGTACTTTTTTTAGTCTTATATTGATTGGGCACTACTTTCCAGAAGTAATTATTTCCAGAAGTCAACGTAATTATTTTCTGCTCTCTTTCACGTCCGGGCCACTCACAAAAGCTCAGCAACTTTATTTAGAATTTCACTATAGTAAGCCAAATCAAAGAAATTAAGAGAACCAGAATATGAAGTAAGGGCTCTCCTTCCAGAAAATAATATTGTGAATAATATATCATTTATGACAAAATACAATAATGTAAAGAGGTAGAAGTTTCCACTTTGCCTTCACTATCAAGGAAAATTGGAAAATTAATTTAAAACTGATTTTATTGTAATATAGGTTTCATAAAATGTTAGTAAAAAATGAAAACATTAGGCACAACTGTGATTATTATCATTAAATTTCTCGGTATTTGAACAAAGTTCGTGTTCCTAATTATTACAAATACCACACTGAACACACTCTTCTGATGGTAGTTTTTCATATTTTTCTCCACATACTACGCAAAAAGTTTCATCAGAATTGTTTATTTTGTTGGTAAATTTCACTGAGTTAGCATTATCCTTTTGGCCTACTTTGGCTGTTAAATCAAACGTTCTGTTATGTATTTGAAGACGGCAGTTCTAAGATTTTTTTTTGCAGCTTGACTTTTCAAGCATCGACTCGTATCTGACGGAATGGAGATGATGATAATTCTATTCTGATTTTCCAGTTCTCTTGTCTCTAATCCTTGATGTGAGACATGATTGTCCAAGATTAATAGTACTGGCTTATTTGTTTGAGGCCGAACACAATCAGTGAAAAACTGGAGCCACTTGCAAAATAAATCGGATTTTATCTGAATCCGAACAAGATGCTTTTGCATCTGTTGGACAGTTATCCATCAGTCATTTAATTTTTTCCTGATCCCAAAGATGAAGCAAGGAGGAATGAATCTCCCTGTAGCACTGCAGCCCAAATAACAGTCGTTAGCTATCCCTTTTTCGAAGTGCTTTTGTTTTTTCCTTTGAACAAAATTAGCTTTGGGGTCTCGGATGAAGTTTTAACCCCTGTTTCATCTACATTGAATATATCGTATGGTCGATTGATGAAGTTGTGCTTTCCATAAGTTGACCCTAGGTTTTAAAAGAAACGTTCTACTTGCATTGTATTAAAACCTATCGCACGAGCGATGCTTGTAGATTCAAGGGCTATAAAGGAATCCTCGAGGATGCCTCGTGAAAAATCCACGCATCACCTGCCTTCCCATTCGTAAACGGATGTGATATTCCATTCCTTTCTGATAACTGAAGTGCAAGTGCCCGTAGTGATTCTCTAGTTAAACCGTAGAATCTGTTGTCCAAATCCCTTGCACGATTAATTTGTCCCTGTTCTATTTCATGAAAAAACAACGAAATCTCTCTACTTTTTTCTATTTTTGGGATGGCCAACTCCTCGTGTGTCGGTGAAGGGTTTCGAGAGGTATGTTGTATTTTCTCGATGCAGATAGCAAAGACGATTTCTGTGCTTATTTCATTGTTCTTTCCATATCCTCCTCATTCCACGAACTTCGCCTGTCTTCCGTTTTTAGTTGTTCACCATCCATAAAATAAAACAGGCGTATCATATTAGAACGACTTTCGTATCTCCTAAACAAAGATTCCGAATATTTAGATCCAGTAGTCCAATAGAAATCGATAAGCATGCCCTGTGTCTATGTTTTAAGTTTCCACTTTGCCCTACAACGCTGTCAATTACAGTGAGTGGCCAAAAAATTAGACACCCCTTATTTTAAAGTAAATCAGTCAGACAGTGATGTAGAGTGACGTAAAAACGCAGAGTTGCTTATATAAGGTATGCTCAGCTTTGGACGACGTAGTTATCACGGAAGTTAATGTCAAAATGGGCAAGACGGAAGATTTGAGTGAACGAAGGATGATCGTCAGTGCAAGAAGAGCTGGTGTCAGCATTTCTGAAACGATGGCTCTTTTAGGATTTTCTCGCTTAACAGTATCTCGGGTGTTTAGAGAGTGACAGTTGAGAAAAAAAACTTCAAGCGATAAAAAAAAACTTCAGTCGGGCTACAGACATAAAGCGGTTGCAAGTTTAAAAAGAAGCGGGCTTAAATGAACGGATTTATAATAATTGGCAATTACGCTTACGTAACGACGACTAAAACCCGTTCGATTATACGCGGGTTGGCATTTTTATATTTTACAATGTTTGCGAATAAAAGAAGACTTTTCTGCTCTGGTGATTTATCAATCGGGTTATTTTTGTTTAATGCTATGTTTAAATATTTATCTATTTGTTACTCGTAATACTGGTATTCGTATTTCTACGTGGAATGAGAGTATTTACGTTTTGTGTCGATGTTACGTAAAGTTCTTGGCCGCTGTTTCCGTTCTTCTGTCTTTAGATAGGGCCGTGGCGGTAAAAGCTCCGATCGATACGTCCGTACGGATTACGTCGATTTTTCTTCGGTGCCGTCGCTTACGTTGACAAATAAAACTTGTTTAATACCGGTTGTGGTAGGATTGCAAAATCGTACGATTTATTTCTTCGACGATTTTTGTATATAAATTGATTGTCGCCTTTATCTGAATTATTCGGAAAAAGACGTGTACTTTCGTTCTCTAGATCTTCACTCTCGCCGACCGACGGATGAATATTCGGAAAGATATATAGAAAAGAT
Source organism: Centruroides sculpturatus (assembly GCF_000671375.1). Lineage (NCBI taxonomy): Eukaryota > Metazoa > Arthropoda > Arachnida > Scorpiones > Buthidae > Centruroides > Centruroides sculpturatus. The sequence goes on from NW_019384727.1 coordinate 295,210, forward strand.
TCTGTGTTTATATGTTAATCTGAATTTCGTTTAGTGACGTCGTACTTTTAAGTTGTGCGGAGAAAGTTTATTTTTAGATAGATGTTACTTTATGTTCTGAAAGGAACCGTGTGTATTTTATTTACGCGATCCGATTATCCAAGGACGCTTAATAGAGTTTTTCTTTAACTCCGATGCTATCGTAAAGGAACTCTATAGTTAATTACCTTTTCCTTCTCTCTCCCATCAAAGAATTCTCAGAATTAAACTGATAAATTAACGAAAAATATTTTTTTGTCTTCGTGAATAACTCCTTTTATGCCACGGTGTATATATTTCAAAAAGAAACACTGCATCTTGGTTATTACATAGAATTCTTTTATATAATTAGTATTTATTTAATTAACAGTTACGCAAAAAATAAGACGATACTTGCCACAATTTATAACTCTATATTTTATATGAAATATTTCAATACTTTTTTTTTTATTCGTTTACGTTAATCCTATTCTTTGATTTTAAGAAATCTATTTACGAATTATATAAGGTATACTCTTGATTTAACGGATAAAAAAAGGGTCATAAGGGTGAAATTTAGAATCATTATTTAATTCGTATTGAAAAATTGGGTCGACCGGTCAACGAATATAAATTAACTCGATATACTGTACATTATAATATTTTGTATGTCGTATTTGTTTTTAATGTGTTTCTAAACCGAATTAGATTCAACGGACTTCCAGCAATTGCGGACACATTCATTAGTTAAATCACGGCCTGCTACATTTGTATATTAAAACACGTTTGTGTGTCTTTTTTTAAATTATATGTTTAAATTATTGTAGTTGTTGTTTATTTTGTCATTATTGTTAAATTGATTTTTTAATTATTAAAGAAAAATGTGCAATATTCCTTAAAAATTCACTTCTATTTATTGATTTAAAAATAATTTTGTATATCGGGGGAATCGTACCGGTTGATAAACATATCTCGACATATAACAACTTAACTGTATACGTTTGTAATATACAATTAAGTACAGTATTAATGTAAAAAGTCTAAAGATTTAGAAAAAGAAGAAAACATAGCAGCCCCTCATTATATCTCGGATTCGGATACATCGCGCTTTTTTGTTTGTTCTCAAAATTTTTAAAGCATCCGAGTCAATAAATTTTAAACTAACAATTGTCAGTGAATTTCTTTTTGCAACGAACCATATTCCTACTATTGTCCTGGAAACTACCATTGCAGGTGAAATAATAAATTCGTCAAGATCTAAATAAGCAAGACAAGTGCACAGATCAGTTATCAATTATTTGTTTCCTTTTGATATTAAAAGTTTTTTATTTGTTGGTTTTAAGTACTGTCTCCTCATTTACAACTTTCTGTGAATTCGAAATTGCACATCTTTATGTGAATTGACAGTATTGTCACTTCACATAAAGATACGAAGTTTCGAATTTACGGTGTAATGTGTAAGGAAAAGATTTCTGAACAGAAAGTTCTGAAATTTTTATACAGCAGTAACTTTATTTTGCTTTTTAGAGAATTTTAACAGTGTAAACTTTATAAGTTTGGATGTTCTATTATATGTTAAATATTTATTTTTTAAATGTTCAATTACTCTATTTATAATTTTTATTGGAAAATATAAATTACATGAATTTTTAATAAGTGAATTATTATGAAATATAGTACTGTATAATACACTGGTTCAAAACTTAAGCAACAATTATTTTTTTTTCTGTGACTCAGCAAGAAATCACCTGGCGGACATGAAATTCAGAATACAGAGATAGTATTTTGTACTTAAAGGACGAAGAAAGAATAATAGTGCAAAAATGAATAAAATGCATACAGTATGGAATCAAACAAAAAAATGCTTTATTGAAAGGGTAGCATTGGTACAAATGATTGTCTGCTCAAGAGGGAGAACAACAAACAGATGTCCCTTAGTATGCATTGGGTGTTCATTAATACTGATGGCAACAAGTCCTTTTCTACAATTTCAAGGCTGTCTGCTTAAAAATTACATTGTTGCTTAAGTTTTGCATGCCAGTGTAAAATCACTACTGATAGTTTATTTTTATATCCATGGTATTTGTCTTTAAATTTCATTGTTAAAGAAACAATAATGCTAAATAGGCATTGGTTGTATCTATGTTTACATACTATTGTCAATACATATAACTGTAAATGTCATAACCGTCAATTAATGATATAAACCACGAATAAAATTTGGTATAGTAAAGTATTTCTAATATTATTTTATATTAGAAATACTTTACTATACCAAATTTTATTCGTGGTTTAGCTTAGTTTTTCAAATTTGGCCCATTTTATATCAAACACTTGCTGTTGAAAGGATAGAGATTCCATAGCACGCATAACCTGTTTAGTTAAATCACAGAATTTTTAATACTCTGTTATATCATGCTTTTTCTTTGTCTACCAACAAATGCAATATAATGAGGGAGTACTGTATTTAAAATAAAGTCAATTTTGGCAAATTTCATTTTTGGATGATCAGACTCTAATTCTTCTCCTGGAACAGACAGAGCATTTTAATTGATGTACTACTGGACCAAAACCAACTAAATGAATTAGAAAATGTTCCTTGTCCTTATTGCCACGATAGCTATAAGGTTTACCTCTAGATGTTTTGATTTAGTGATCCCCTAAGAGAATTTGAAATTTATTAAGTCTAAGTTGAATAATGAGGCTTTTTATGGGAAAATTTTACGGTTTAAGTCTCATACATGTTTCGGAAAAATTGGATTGATTGATCGGAGTATGTGATATCTCGTTGTTTTTTAGCTGATCTGATTTGGTTTGAATTGTGATACTTAATAAGTTTAAACAATGAAGCTGATTCGTTCAAAAATAAAAAGAAGTGACCCAGGCTACCTAGAATATTTTTGACTGAAATAGGCCAAGTTTTAACTGTTTTTGACTTCTATCAGCAAAACAGTAAGTAACTTGGTGTAGGTCATATGTAGGTGACTCTGACAATACTTCCAATGGACAATACTTCTCCAGGTCAAGATGCAGAGTAGAATTTGAGAATGAACATTCTATTTTAAATTCTTTTAAAATATTTAATTTATATTTTTTCTAGTTTTGATAGAAATTCAAGACCCCAAACTGGAATTAAATAAGTTACTTTAGATTTAATAAAGCTATTCATTGTACTATTCATTGAATCTATTTTTATTTTATTTTGTAGAGCCAATAAACAACCTGACATATTCTGAATATCTTTTTCAATAAAGTCAAAATGGTAATTATATATGTAAGGTTTTTTTCCTGCCATTTGATTTCTTTCGTTAACACGTGGTCCTTCCTCCTTCACCTACTCAAAAGTTCTGTTTCATTGTTTTCACAACTCGAAGCTTCTATTCTGATGTTACCAGATGTTTTTTTTTTTTATAACTCACACCTTTACATCCTCCCGCTTTGTAGATCCAAGTGTTTACAGGGGAATCATTTTCTTCCATTACTTCTCATAGATTCAATTTTCGCTTTGTAGATTGATTCTTGACAGATCTTCGTGTTGTAAAACTAACTACTATATCCATTTTTGAGGATCTAGATTTGTCTTGTGGTTTCTTTTGTAATTTCCAATGGTGGAAAATGTAAACAGATAATCTTGTTATTATTCCTACAATTGTCACCAGACCGACGATGATTCCTATTAAAATACCTGCTGTTAGAAGAATAGAGGTTGATTTACTCAAACATTTGCTGTTATCTGTCAAACAGATAAAATTTGTTGAATTATCTTGAAGGACATTCAGATCTGAATTGGATAATTCGTCTGGTAATGTCTCTCTTAACATTTTTTGTACTTTTCGATTTCTGTCTTTCAACCCATTTAAATCTTCAATATTGGCATTTCTGTTCCTTTTTCATATTGAAAACCATTTTTATTTGTATCGTTATCGTTTATTTCATTAATACTTTTAGGGAATTGGCCATTTTATATTGTGTCCTCGATTTTGATTTCATTTAATTCATTTTCCTGAACACTTTCCTCGTTTGTCTCTTCTATTTTATGATTTGTATCCTTGCGATTTGTCTCCACTGTTTTACTTTTGCTTCATTCTTCATTGTTTTCGACCTCAGCAAGATTTACTTTTCCCTTTCATTCAGGTGATTTTTGCTTAATCCAACAGTCTCGAGCCCAATGGAACCTATCTTGGTATCCCAAACTCTCACAAATATTACAAGTGTTTGGCTTTCTTTTGTGTTCCAAATTAAGTTCTTCTGTCCTGTAACCAAAATTACTCTTTGCGGACTTATTGATTTGTTTTTGTTTTAAATTTTCTTCGATTCTCAGGCTTATTTCATAAAATTCTACAAAAGTTTTTGGTCTTACAGTTACAAAATATTCTGCTGTTCCTCAGGGTAACCCTTCTATCATTAGTGATATTATTTGGAAATCTTTCAATTGTGATAACTTCCCTAATTTTTTTTTTACTTCGAAATAATTTTTTATTTCTATTTTTTGGTCATATTTTAACCTTATGAAATTCACAATAGGCTCAGTGGCTTGTAATCCGAATCTACCCACAAAAGTTGGTTTTAATTCTTCCCAACTTTGATTGTCTGAGTGTGCAATGTACCAATTCAGGGCTTCATCTTTTAGGTAAGCTCCCATTAACATTATTTTATCCATTTTGTGTAAACGTTTGAAAGGAATAGCCATAGATATGAAGAAATACGCACAATTTATTGCATAAAATATGTACTTACGTCAATACAGTTTGATAACAATTGCAAACTTTTTGAACATACTCGACATTAACTTGTTATCACTGTGTGACAGTTTGCCTTTCCGTTGATTTTTGTGTGATGTTATCAAACTGTATTAACATAAGTACATATTTTATGCAATAAATTGTGCGTATTTCTTCATACCTATAGCTATTCCTTTCAAACGTTTACACAACATTGCGTGCATTGCTTTCGGACATTTTTGGGTATACAGGCGACAATTTATCTTATCCGTGTGAACCACATGTCGCTTCATACTAATTAATTGATGCTCTAAAACTTTCTAAGTGGAAAGTTTGCTCTATCTGTTTTCATTTTCGATTTGCACTGCCTATCTTCCAAATTTCACCACTAGGGGCACTGCTGTCATTTGCATTAGGTTGGGCGTAGTCACTTTACTATAACATTACCTCAATTGCATAGCTGTAGCTCTCTCCGTTTGCAAGAATTTTTCAGTTAAAGGGACTTTCCTATGCTTCCTGTATATATTATCTAAAAGTTAATACAGTAATCTTATGTCAAGTACATACTTATGGAAGTTTTCGTGAAATAAATTAATAAATTTCATAGGAGGATGACAGTCTTTGATAAAACTCAAATAGAAAAATTGTATGAATATTACTATATATCATATAAAAATGTCCATGATATTCCTTGGCTATTGGAGGAAATCAGTTTAACTCATCTGATAAGATTTTGAATAGACCTATTCAAACTCAGATGTAAGCATCATGACATGCTTACATCTGAGGAAATATTTAAGTTGATAAGTACATAATTTATGAAATAACAAGATTTCTGGCTTTGATAAAATTATAAACAAATTTTTTATAGTTTCTTCAACTATTCTAGAATACCAGATAATTTTGAAATCAACTTGCAAGAAAAGGGAGTTTCTTACTCTGTTAATTATCATTCAGCTGCACTGTTAAATGTCACTCAAACTTTTTGCTTTAATCTTGGCAAAGAGATTGTACCCCATAGGGATGGGTTTTATAAAAAAGTTTTAAATGCTAATAACGAGTAAAATTGTCATTAAGTTCAACCCTACTCGAGATACAACACATGACCACCCCCTTTATCTCCTCACTCCATCAACCTTTAACCACAAAATTTAATAGTATTGATCCTTCTAATACACAAATCTCCCAGAAAAATTTCGGAAATTTTTCAACAAAAAGCACAGTAGTTATTAAGCTTCAGATAGAGTGAAAAAATTGTGCTACATACACACACAAAATCCTTCAAATTTTTGTACATTTTTTGATGTTTCAAGGTCTTGAGTCCAAAAATGTAAGAATGTTGGGGGTCATTTTTTGATTGATTGCCATACTTTCCATCTGTTATATATAACAGAGCTGGGAAATTAAAAATTGGGTTTATACTGTTTGATGTGTCACTGTTTTTGTCAATGAGTTTATTCTGTGTGTTTTGTATATTGTGAATCTGAATTTTTCTAGAAACAGTTAAGGCAAGATTCTTTGTTTACAGGTTAGTGATTCTTTGTCTGGCATTTTTTCTTCACAGGTGTTGTGACATAGAAGTGCCCATATGCCCATGTATTATTTCTATGGTGATAGGTACTGTACCTGTCACAACATTTTTTGTGTGGGGGGAAAGGACTGCCTAGTTTAAATAACTGGATGTTTGGATAATGATCATTTGGATAATTAGCATTTTACTATATCAATAATTGCAGAACTTTACATTGGGAAAGATATGGTGGTAACACCACATTTCTCAGAACCTGACTGTACTTTCTATATATAATTGTTTTTCTATAATTCATTGTTTATAGTAACTTATGCATTGAAACAGATAAGTAATTCATTCTTTAAATATTTTTCTTTCAAGAAATTTAATTTTAATGATAATTAAGTCTGAAAAAGTAATGATTTACTACAATATTAAAATACTTAAAAATGAGATATAAACTATGTAATAAACAAATGATACTACTGGATTTTAATCAGGCTATAATGTGGTTAATAAATTGTGGAGATATGTAATTCAGACTAAAGATAGTTGGTTATGCTTCCATCTTGTATTAAATTTAATAATTAGAAATAAATAGATTGATTGATGTTTTCTTCTAGAATTTTCTAAATCTGAAGCAGGACTTAAACTCACAACTCCTGCTTACCATACAAATGTTTTATGATTAATAAATTATATTATAGTCCAATTAAAATTTGGTAGTATCATTTGTTTGTTATTGTATGTTTGGCTCGATTTTTATGTAATTATTTAAAGTGTACAGTAGAGCGTCGTTTATCCGAAAGCTGGTTATCCGAAACGTCCGTTATCCGAAAGCATTCCAGTCGGCAAATTTAAATTTTCGCTAGTGCTGTGGCGCTGCAATCTTTGGCTATTTCTCGGGCTACTTAAATATTTTACGTTTTTGATACTAAATTAACATCTAAAGTATAATTTTTTATTGTTTTTATATTTTTCAATAAATTTATTTTGTTTGTAGAGAATAAAAAAATAATTTTTAACGATACAATAGTCTTCGTTAGGCTTAACATCGACGAAAATTCAACGCGAAGCGACACACAACGGAGAGAAATTTCAACATGGGATAAATTAATATATTTTTTCGTACATGATTCGTTATCCGAAAAATAAGTTATCCGAATCACCCCAGTCTCCAATTGATTCGGATAAACGACGCTCTACTGTATTTATATTAATTTCCAATTTTAACTTCTATTATAATAAGTATTTTAAATTTATTATTATGCAAAACTATTAAACGAAAATTTTCTTAAGAAATGTTAGATTTTGTTTTTAAAGCTTTTAATATTTTATTGTCATCAAATATATCTTAATTATATCAATGATCTTTTTATTTCAGTGTTCGTAGTGTAATGCACAAACATCTTGAAAAAATGGGAGAAGTTACATTTGATAAAATTTTTAATCAGAAATTAGGTAAGATAATACTGTTGAATTGGTTTGGAAGCAAATTAATGATATTATAAAATAATATAATCATTTTTTGATGTCTCATTTAATGGTAATGATGGAAGGATAGATGATGTCTGTGGTATCACCAGTTCTGATTTTTAAACTTTTGTTTATAATAGGATATTTTTTCTGTGTTTAATTTTATACACAAAGTTTTAATTTTGACAGCCAAGTAGGTTGGTTCTCAAAAGTTTGTGTTCCAGAACACTGAAAGTGAATAGATGATGGCTCCTTCTTAAACAGACTTTATCTTCAATTTTATTTTGAAAGAAAAATATTATCATGCATCATTCGTTTTACTCACAGTAGGGGGCACATAATTGAAACACTGATTTTCATGTACTAAAAGTAAAAGCATGTTAAATTTAACAGTTTTGAGTACAGCTAATGAGTTTTTATTTGAATTTTTGACTACTTTTTGCATACTGCTTTACAAAATACTGTACTTTATTGGCAATATTTTTTCATAAAGCCTGGCAACTCTGGTAAAAATTAGCATGTCTTGAAGTAGAGATCATGTCTGGACAAGTGAGAAAAGACTACTGAAAAATTGAAAATTATAGAGGAAGTAGAAGGAAATCCATCTGAAAAAAAGGGTTAATAGAGAAAATAGAACAAATTTCAGTATTCTTGACAATTTTTAAAAAATGTAGAATAAACGAACGTCCATGTGCATGCTACATATTATTTAGTATTACAAAAAAAAACCATTATATAAACCTATCACTGGAAAATACATGTTCCATATGAGATAAATAATAAAAACATTGACATCATAAATTTTTCGTGTCAATTGTCTTCTTGCATTAGTCGTTTTTCCTTCAAGTCCTGCCAAAAATGATAGATTGAGAATCCACAGTATTAAGGTTTAATGCTATACAATCTGCCATATTATCGGGCATATTATGAGCATTATTGTAACCTGATAATAAGGCAGATTGTTGGGCATTAATTAAAAATTGGGTTTGAAGATTTATTGTTTATGTAGTTTAAGATTTTTTATATATTTAATAATAATAGTTATGGGAGAATTGAAAAGTATTCTTTGTTTTAATATTATATAAAATTTTTAGTTTTGTTTGTTTTGAAATGCCCGGTGCTCTAAATAACAAAGTGAAGAAATTCAACTGAAAATTGTTTTAAAACTAAGCACTAAGCATTTATAGTTTTTGACAAGACTATGTCTTGTTTATAAAATCATACTTCCCGATATTCTTACCAGCATAGAGGTATGAAGGAGTACATGTCGAGAGTTGATATTTGGCACAGAGTATTAGGTGCCCAAATCATTTGCGCATAAAAAAGTCCAGACTCATAGGTAGTCAGGGACCGAGAATCGAGTCAAAATAAAATACAAAATGGCAACTCTTCTACAAACAGGCAAAACAGGCACCTTACCCTACGAAGTCAGGAAGGGGAGAGTACCACCCACAGTCATTCTAAGAAATGAACTCTGACCTTAGGACTGAACATGTAGTTTCTTCTATGTTAAATAAAATTTGTAATCTAATTTTGTAAATTTGGTAGTGCTTCAAATATGACATTAAAATGTTTTATGTCATTACAAGTGGGTTATTTTAACATTATCTAGTATAGTAAAATCATGGCACTGATAAAAATTTGATGTTATATTAGGATTGTCGTTACATTCAATGACATTTTAATTGAGTTAAACTGTATATTGTTTGTGCAAAATAAAAAAATAATTTCGGATGATACAATAGCCACAATTATTTTTTTCAAAAATGGGAACTTTTCGTTACTCATCAATAAAAATTCAACCCAGGCCAACACACAACGGAGAGAAATTTTGAAATTAGATAGGTTAATTTCATCAAAGATGCATCGTGGACGTGGCCGGGAAAGTTTGAATGATCACACCCAAAAGCAGTGATATCAAAGAAGATAGGAGAATGAGAACGAGACCTGCCTTAAGCATCAAAGTGATTCTGTCTCCAAGACATAGTCTTGTCCCAAATATGGTTTTGCTGTTTTACTTGTCTTTACTTTGTTATTTAGAGCACTGGGTAGAATTAAAATGGTCTGGTAAAAATTTTCATTTGCAAGAGGAAGTTAATTGATCTTATTTAGATGTATTTCATTTTACATGTTAATTTTATTGATAATGTGGAAAAAATTTTCAAATGTTTACAAAAGGAATTCTTCAACATTTAAATACTTGGACACTAAATTATAAGTTTACTGAACAAATTCAGACAAATAAAGATTAATTTAGAATTCTAACTTTAATTTTTTTAAATAGGATGTATTAACTTAATAAAATGTAATATACATTAAAACAAAACTTGTTATTAATCAAACCTTGATTCATGATATTTAAGATATAGTAAAACAAAATATAAATTATTAATATTTTTATCATTAATTGCTTCCAATTAAACATGATGAAAGTTGATTGCTTATTTCTGAAAATTTAAATATAAAAAAATATGTTACTATAATTTTAAAAAATTTTTTAAATTTTAGGTTATTTATTATTTAAAGATTTTTGTGAAAATGTTTGTGATGAACCTGTGTCACAACTCAGCTTCTATGAAGAGGTATTTTATTAGTATTTTATAATATAAATTAACCTTTATGTAATATTTTTATTTTTTATTTACATATGCATCATATATTTGGTTTCAACTCACTATACATATTATTGTACATAAATATTCCAAAATCTTAAAGGATAATATAAAAGTAGCAGTAAAAAAATTACACTACTATAAAAATTTATATATTGTCAATAATTTTTTGCAGAAATATCGCAGATAAGTAATTGGGTCCTGCAAATATGGTTGTGGCACAAACAATCATGCAATGGATCATAAAAACATAATAAAATGCAAATATTTCTGTAAAATTAAACACACACAAAGTATTTGTTTGGATTTATTTAATTGTATTTTTTGTGATTTAAATTTTATGAATTGATAACAAGTATTGTGAGGCTCCAAGCAAGGTATATTTTCTCTTTTAGGTAATGCAATGACTGGATTTTTATTTTATTCAGTTGTTTCTTTGTAATATTTCACAAATTGTTTACGGAATTTGTCTGGACAAACAAATTCAAGTTTTACCCTGGAGATCTTATTCTCCATGGTAAAACAAGATTTGTTTGTCATTAAGACAAGAAGTAGTGGTTAATGCTGATTTGTATGACTGGATGAGATTATGTTAAATTGAATTTGTCACTTTTGAAAAAGTTCTTTTATGATGATGATATAAATAAATGTTTCCAGAATTTCTTGGGTCACTTGAGAATTCACAGTGGTATTGACTATGCATACATGAGGTTTGCAGTTCTGTTGTTTGATGGAAATTGTGTCAGGTTTGAACAGTTGATCTATACAAACTTCAACTTAGAATTAAACAACATACCTTGGCAGAATGTGAGTGTTACTTGGATCCTGAAAGAGAATCACAATATTTATTAATAAATTAAATATAAATTATTTATTCATACTAAATAAATAGAAATAAAACTTTTACAAATCTTTAGATGAGAGAAAAAGATCATTGTATCTGATCCCATCTTTGATTGTGAAGTATAATTTTGAAGTAATCAAGAATGGTAATACCATTTAGGCAGTTTAGTAAAGTTTTGGAGGTTTTTTTATTTATTTGTTTATTTTTTTTTTCAGACACCCACAATGGCTCTTGGATATTTGACTTATCTGAAAACTTGATCTAAAGTTGATGACTTTTTCTGATAACTCTCTCCCTTTTTCTTCTATGTTCAACCTTGTGATTTTGTTTTCTACAGTTAACCAGTAGAGGGTAGTGGTGTTTATTATTTTTTTGTTTGATTAGCTTCCTCCTTGAAATCACTTAAATTTTTCCTTTATTTTGTACATGGTTGGAAAATAGCTATTTATTGTCAAAAGTAGTGATACAGCTGGTTATCATCTAGGACAGCGTTTTTCAAAGTGGGCGATAACGCCCCCTTGTGGGAGCTGGAGGCTTTCAGGGGGGCAGTAGAAGGCTCAAAGAGAATTGAGGGGCGTTAAGGAAATATAGAGGGGCGACGGCAGACAAATTCTATATATAAAAATTCGACGGAATATATATAAAATGTTGACATTTTATATATTTTTTATTTTTTATTGAAGGTCACAACTTGAATATTTCTAACACATTGACTTTTATTTTAGGTCAGCGTTTCTCAAAGTAAGCAATAATGCCCCCTTCTGGCGCGATGAATAGATCTATGATAGAGGCAGGGCATTGAACGGTGACCAAAGGCACAATTGGGGCTGATAAGAGGAAACATTGCGTTTAATGGTTTCCAGATGATGAGAACAATGTACAGTAAGGGCACAAAGTGTAAGATTCATAAAAAAGTTTTCCTAAGAATATTTCCAATCCTTTTCTCACACAAGAGAAAATAGGTTAGGGGGCGTTGGGTATAACTTTATGGAACAAAGGGGGCGGTGGATCGAAAAAGTTTGAGAATCACTGATCTAGGATGATCATGATAATGGATGAAAAGAGTTTTGTGGTTGGGAAATTAGATTTAATTTGACTTCTTGTTCAGTTGTGTTATATAAAAATTTAAAATGATGGTGACAAAAATAAGTTTTGAACTTGGCACCATATCCAAAAAGATGAGAAAAAAGCCTTAATTCTGGGAACTGAATTAAATTTTTATTCAGTAACATTTTCATTCTTTTATAAGAACATTATTGGCTGTGAAAATTACCAAGTGCATTTAAACAATTACATTTGAAAGAAGAAACATTACTTTTTCTAATTAAGCATTTTTTCTCATCCTGATCTTGTGAAATTTGAAATTGCTTACACAATTCTTTTATTTTTTTAGCACACTTGCCCTCCCACACAATGGCAATTTTTGATAATTTTATTCTTAACTTTCAGCAGGAGGAATTTAGGTTTTGTTGTTCTTTTGCCACACAAGAACTATTGTTACCAGAGAAGATACATAACTTTGATTCACCTGAAAACAGAATATTGGACTACTGTTCAGTTATCCAGTGCTTTTTTTTTTCTTTTCTTTGCAGTAGTTGTTCCTAGCTGTGTATAATTGAGTGGTATTTAAAGGCTTGAATATGTGATTGGAATTTTTATATGGTATTGGTGGATACATTCTTTTGTGCATTGTTCCACAGTTTGCTTAACTTTGCAATTTAATTGAACCTGTTCTGAATTACATTTTTAACCAATTTACAGTTTTTTTTTTCTGTAAATTTTCTCTTTTGGCCTGAATTTTTTTAGTTACTTTCCTCTGTTGTTTGCATAAGCTTTGGCACTGATGATTGTAAAATGTTGAGGTATTTGGTAATACAGTGGTACCTCAGGTTACGAACGCCCCAGCATACGAAATTTTCAGGATACGACATGAAATTCGAGCATATTTTTGCTCCACGATACGAACAAAAACTCACCATACGACGTTACATTAGTTCGCATTTTTCATTTGTTTTTCTTACTACAGTTATTTTTTTTAATGTATTACTTGGCTTTAATTTGAGTATGTTTTTCGCGTTGGAACGAATTATTTGGTTTTACATGTAATCGTATGGGAAAAGATGATCCACCTTACGACATTTTCATGATACGATCTTAGTTTCGGAACGGATTAATTTCGTATCCTGAGGTACCACTGTATTTAAAACTGTACTTCTAGCAGATTCTCTGATCTTGTCTAAAATGTTTTGCATTTTTTCCATTTTGGCCTTGTAATTGTATTCATTATATTACTTTCTACTTATAAACTTGGTCAAGAAAGTTCTGTGTGAATCTTCAGGACTCTTGAGACTAAAACTTTTCAATTTGCATTCTTATTCTAATGTTATAAAATGCAAAAGTGCATATTTTATTTTTTGAAAAGGATAGTATTAATTTTACTCATGGTTAATTTAATTTTTCAAAGATTAATTTGCATTTTGTTACATAATTATGTTGTTCTACATGATGTATTTTTAGGGAATAATTATTTAGCTGTGATATTTCTGCAAGAAATGCTTGATGACATAAAGTTTTATTTAATTTTTTGATCACTATATACTACATGTATTAAAGCACATGACAAAATAATTCAGCAGGAGTAAAAAGCTGTCCTTTTGCTTTAACATTTGCTTTATTTTGTTCTTTAAGTTAATAAACAAATATTATTGAAAGTACTTTCAATGATAATATATCTCTCTCATCTTTAGGTATAAATGGAAAAAGGAATAAATTATCAGTGATGAAACTCAGTTTGATAGTGTTAATTTATTAAGAATAAACACCATGAAACCAAGTTTCTCAACTTCATTATCCTTATATTGGTGCTTTGTATTCCATTGTTATTTTGTAGTCAAAAAAGAAATATAACAAATAGAGTTCTTAAAAGCTTAACATAGAATCTTAGTGTTCTGGAATGTGAGGAATTTAAAACTACTTATACATAAACAACAAAAATTTGGAATGTGTAGGAATAGAATTTTATATAACATTTCTTTAAAGTATTAAAATAAATATGTACACTTATATTTGAAAGTGTAAATAGCAATAAATTTAAAGGAAACAAAAATTAAAATTATAAATTCTTGATAATTGTTTTTATTGTACAAAATTCATAAAATTATATGTTGCGATAAGTATAATTAAAAATTTACAAGATAAAAAGCAAAACTGAAAAATTATTTATTAAAAATTTTAATTTACTTAATAACTATAATTAACATAAATGAATTGTGGTTATATATGTGCTGGAAATAAGTTTATGAAAGATTCTATGAAAAACAAAAACAGTAAATTAATTTTTTTTAAATTAGTTTAGACACTTTAATTTTTTTTGATTATTACAAAATTTATGATTTTAGTAGACATTTAAAATTTGATTATTTTTGTATTTTTAAATAATACAGTTATTTTTGTTAAATTTTTAATTAGATTAAAAGGTATGAAAAATTAGAGACAGTAGAAGAACGGAGGCAAGCTGCAAGAGAAATATATGATAATTTTATCATGAGAGAATTATTATCTCATATGCATGTATGTATAATAATAAAGTCATAAATTTAGTCATAAATTTTTTTTATTAATATTATTTATACATCAGGATATAGGTTTTTAAAAACTGAATTTTTGATGGAACTAATATAGGCCAGTTTAAAACAACTGTAAAAAAATGAAATTAAGATCACATACTGCTAGGATTTGTTAGGTAATCATAATTAAAGTACCACTATTCAATGCTCTCTAGAGTGAATTAGCAGTCAAAATACAGTAGAGTGTTGATTATCCGAATCAATTGGGGACTGGGGTTGTTCGGAAAATCGATATTTCGGATAACCGATTATGTACGAAAAAATATATTAACCTATCCTATGTTGAAATTTTTCTCTGTTGCGTGTTGCTTCGCGTTGAATTTTCGTCAATGTTAAGCCTAACGAAGACTATTGTATCGTTAAAAATTTTTTTTTTATTTTGTACAAACAAAATAAATATATTGAAAAATATAAAAACAATAAAAAATTATACTTCAGATGTTAATTTAGTATCAAAAACGTAAAATATTTGAGTAGCCCAAGACATAGCCAAAGATTGCAGAGCCACAGCACTAGCGAAAATTTAAATTTGCCTACTGCAATTCTTTTGGATAATTGACTTTCAGATAATCGACGCTCTACTGTATAACCAAACTGTGTTGGTGACATTTCTGGAAAAATAAAATTAGTACCAAAACTTACTACTATGGCATTTCTGACATTGCATGCAACAAACAGTTCATTTGTAACTTATTGGGCTTTCAGTTCAATACAAATAAAAAGTTAGATATTTGTTTTTGTATCTAGATATCAGATGGAAAACCATTACCTGAATAATTGAGTAACTGGGTACTCAGATATTCATGTAACAGATTGTGTGTACAATATGAAAAATGATAAATAAGCAAAAATTGATTAACTTACAGAAATGTTTACTAATCATCTGTTTTTAATTGATTGATGTTTCAAATGTTTTCAACTTTTACAAGATTAGTTTTGAAAACTAAAGCTTTTAATTAATTAAAATTGCTAATTAGAAAAACATTTTTTTCAGAATTGCTGAATCATTTAAATTTAAAATAAGATGTTTTATAAAGTAAAAATGATTTTTGTTGTTCTCTATCCACAATCGTAAAACAATAAAACTTTTAGGAGGAGGAAAAACAGCCAATTTTTTTTAACTTTTTCTTTCATTAATAAATTCTGCATAAATTTATTAAATTTTATCAAGAAACTTATTGATAAAATTTATAAAATATTAATAAACTGGATTAAGATTTCAGAATTGATTGATTGATTGATTTGATGTGTGATATGATTTTTGTTACATAGTCATAAAGGTATACTGTACTAACTCAAAGAAGAAACTTTTTAGTCAAAAATAAATAAACATTTATAAATTAAATCTGAAATCTAAAGATAACGAGATGCATCATTATAAATAACATAACATGTATGAAAAGTGAATATGGTAGTGTTCACTTATAATGAACCTGCTTATAACAAACTCTCAGCTATAATGAACCAATTTTAAAAGTATAAATGAAACACCCATAAGAGCAATGTTATTTTTTCTGGTCACAGTGAGCCCATATTTAATGAACAATATTTGGATTTAAAAAAGTTATTATTTGTAATGGATTATTCATACAAAGAATACTTTTGAGTTATTACTGGGGTTTTTAAATAACTTTTTTCCTGTAATATAATGGGCGTGAAATAAAACGGTTAAACAAAAGGTAAAAGGTTATGACCTAATATGGGAAATATTGTTTAATTTGGGTATTTTTGATTTTAAGTACTTTCAATGCATATATTTATTTATGTAATTTTCCATCACAAATTTAAATTTTTGTATTTGCTCTATCATTTTTCTTACTTCACTAAAGTATTTTCTGAGGTTTATCTACTGGTTCATTAACAATGAACTTAGAAATTTACAATGTTGAGGATTTTCATTTGTTAGTGCTGTAATTTAAAATTTAAATGTTATTTCTGATTTGTTACATACAGTTAAATGATTTCATTTGATTTCCCACTCATTTAACTGTAAATACAGTATTTCAAATTTGAATTTGAAAATCAAAGTGACACAAAATTTAAAATTTATGCTGTTATTGATTAGAAAAATTTTGTTTACTGACATTGATGATAAAGAATAATGTACTGTGTAACAAAAAGAGTAATTTTTGAAGCATATTGACTCTTACTGTTTGCTAAGTTAGAATCACAAAGTATCGTGCAGATGTTTTTGTGAAATATGACAGCTCTAAGCACTAACTAGTGTAAACAGAAATGTAAGTTATTTACATTATAGAATAAATATGAAATTATTAAATAGTTAGAAAGCAGTGTAAATCAAACCAAATTATGTAAAAAATGAATAAAACTAAATCAACAGTTGCTACCATTTGGAAGGAAAAATAAAAATACTTGTGAGTTCTGAACATGATAATTCAAATGCTAAAAAGTTTAGAAAATCATCGCTTTATGAATTAGATCAAGTTTTGTTAAAATTGTTTTCTCAACAGAGACTTACAAGGGGGCTTCAAAAAGTTTGTGGAAAAAAGACAGTGAAAAATGATTTTGGTTATGATGTTTATTTTTCAACATATGCTCCATTAAGGTCAATATCTTCTGCAAATGTTGATACCAGCCTTTAAAGTCTGTCTGAGTAGAACTAAGGGTCTTGTGATCTGAATCATGTCAGAGCAGCTCTTTTTACATCTTCAACTGATGGAAAATTGGTACCTTTCAATGATTTTTTCAAGTTTGGAAACAAAAAGAAGTCAGATGGGGCTAAATCAGGGGTATAAGGGGGGATATCAGATGATTTCCCATCAAAATTCACATAGCACAGCTCTTGTTTGCTAAACATCCATGAGCGGGTGCATTGTTGTGGTGGATGAGGATGCATTGATGCAGCTTTCCAGGGCATTTTTCCAAGTTTATTTTGGACAGTTTTCTCAAAATGCCTTCATAATAAGCAGATGTAATTGTCTTTTTGTTCTCGGGGAAGTCAACTAGCAAAATTGCCTCTGCATCCAAGAAGACAGTGGCCATGACCTTTCCACTTGAATGCTCAGATTTTGCTTTGACTGGTCCACTTCCACCTCGGACAGCCACTGCTTTGATTGAATTTTGTCCTCGGGATCATACTGGTGTTTCATGTTTCAAGATCTTCAGAGTCCCCATCCTACTTGTTCAAAATTTTCATTGAAAGATTGCCCTCATATGGGCACAACAGCCTAGGGACCCATCTATCAGAAAGCTTGCTTAGTCCCAAACTCTTCACAAGAATTGTGTGTGTAGAACCCATGGAGATGTTGAGTGTATCTACTACTGATTCAGTGGTTATTTGTCTATCCTTTTCAGTCAAGTCACGAATAGCATTAGTGTTTTTCTCACAAACTGACGTTGTTGGCCTGCCACTGCTCATATTCAACTTTGTTTTTTTCACTTCTGAAGTGACTTATTCATTTGTAGGTTGTTGACTTGTAAAGTACTATATTATTTTTCCGACTTTTCCAACGATTATCGACACTACTGTGTGCCGGAAACAGCCGTTCCCTAACGGGTACTTTACGCGGATTCGCGTTAGTGTGCCAGGCCTGGACTTTAAGCGTGCACCGAATTAAATAATGACAAAGTTTGTCAATAACAAAATCAAATATTTAATTAAACTTCTATTAATAAATTCTATACAGTATTTAGTAAAAATCAAACAATAATTTATTCAATGAAATTCAACAAGAATCAATCCGACAAACTCAAATCAATCTATTTCTAACTTAATTCTATTCCCCTTTGGAATTCGACAAAATCAAAGAATTAACTTATAAACAATAATTCTTATAAATTAAAGATCCTAATCGTCACCTCAATATACTAGGAACCTATTTCCTCAAACTCTCAAGACTTTCTATAATCGTCGATCCACAAATCGAATAACTTCAAAATCCTATCGGACACCTCTCTCTCGTTCACTGCTATAAGCTCGTTGCTATCAGGAATTCACCTCGTTCGTTTTCACTTGAGTTAGAGGCTTTATAGTGTGAGGTGACGTCACAATTCTGAATGAGCTCACTCTCCTCATTTACATACTTATCTGTAACATTAAATTTTTCTTGTTTATCTGGCAGATTATTTTCCGACAATACTTCGCTAACCTTTTACATTATTCTTTTTAACAATTATCGGGATGCTTTATTATTTTAAGGTTTAGCGATTCCTAACTGGGTTGTGGGGTCTCCCCCCCCTTTATCTCGGTGCGGACTTACTTTTTTCCGCTTGGGAAGCGCAAGTGTGCGCGAGTTTTTCTACGGCGCTTTTCTTTCGTCGGTGAGTTGGTTTTTCTTCTATTTTTAAGTTACTAAGGTGAATGGTGAGGAAACCTTCGTCTTAACTAAACATAAGCCCCAAACAAAATATAATGAAAGCAAAATAAAAGTAAAATAAAAATAAAGCTCAGACTTGGTTCCTTACAGACTTCTTTGGAGCTTTATCATCATAAAGATGTTCCAAAGTGTCAATGATTTCCCTATTCTTTCAACCAAGTTTCACCATGAACTTTGTTCTGGTCTCAGTTTTGGTGGATTCCATGTTGCTTGAATGGTGCCTGACTTTCAACTGGCAGTGCTGCATTCTTACCTGCATTTAAGGGTTCATGTTTGAACATGTTATTACACGTTGGTACAAGAATGTTCAAATGCATTGAAATCAAATCCTTCAAATAATTTTTAGTAAGACTTTTTCCATGGACTTTTTGAAGCCCCCATGTAAAAACACGACTATCAGTGGGACTATATTGCAGTCAAAAGCAGAAGAGTTAAGAAGCAAATTGGAAAAGAATATTGAATTTAATTGCAGTAGAAGTTGGATTGAGAGATTGAAAAAAAAAGACATAGTATTGGAAGCTGAAAAAATGTTGGAGAAGCAACTACAGTAAGCATGGATATGGTAGAAGACTGGTTGCAAAATAAGTGGCCAAAAATTAGAGAAAATTTCCAAGATTTGTGATATATTTAATGCTGATGAAATGAATTTTTCTTTGATAAGCTTATGCCAAATAGGATGCTAAAATTCAAAGGAGAAGCTGCACAGGAGGAAAGTTATCTAAAGAAAAAATTAATATTTTACTAGCTGCAAATCTTATGGGAACAGAAAAGAGAAAATTGTTAGTAATCGGTAAATTGAAAAATCCAAGATGTTTCAAAAATTGACGGCTAATGTTAAAGTACAAAGCTAACCGAAGAGTTTGGATGACCTTTGACATTTTTTTGTGATGAACTGTGAGAATGGGATGAAGAACTGAGAAAAAAGAACAAAAAGTTTTATTATTGCTTGACAACTGCCCAGTGCATCCCAACATTAAGAATTTATGTTGCATTACACTGGTGTTCATGCCACTCAATACAACTTCAAAACTAGCCCTTAGATCAAAGGATTATACACAGCTTAAAGTGCAGCTATTGGCAAATTTTCCTTTCTAAAATGATAACTTCTATAGATAATAGCAAAGATCATTTTCTATAAATCTTCTTGATGCAATAAACTTTCATCCATATAGCATGGCCAAATGTATTAATGAAAACAATACTAAATTGTTTTCAACAATCTGACTTTCTATAGACTAGTGGAGAAGAATTCAGTTTAGAGTTTTGAAAAGTAAACTTACAAATGATGAAACAAAAGGTTTTCCAGATTTTCTCTCTCTGTAATTTTGGATGCATTTTCTCGCTACAATTTTGAAGAATATGTCAGGGTTGATGACGGTGTTTTTAGTGGGGAACTTTTAATCAGTGATGATGATATAGCTTCAGAATCTTCCAAAAATAATGAAATTAGTGAGGATGATGATGATACAACATATGCATACAGTGTCAATGTTTCAATAATGCCAATTTCTGAAGTTTTGCAAAACAATATTGTTATTTGAGGGTTTTTACACATGCATAATACTTTACAAAGTATTTTAAATAGTTTTGCTGAAGTGAAACTATACAGTATATTACAGAATGCTATGCAACTATCAAAAGTTCACAAACAAAAGTAAAAATTTTTTTTAAGTGCATTAATATTGATGTTTTAAAAAGTAATTTCCTATGTAATAATTTGTTACATTTTATCTTTGAGACATTAAACTTTAGTTTTTAAAAATTAGATTGTTTCATTTCTTGTTTGATATAACAAACATCAATTATAATGAACCAGTTTTGACAGTCCATACAGGTTCATTGTAAGTGGACATTATTTTTCTTATGTATTTATAATAAATAAGAAAAATAATGTATGCAATAAATAAGTGGATAAATATAAACATTAGCAAAATATATAGAACTACTAAATATATAGAAAGTGTACAATTTAGTGTAAACATGTGATGCACTAAATTGTATAGTTTTAATGATTATTTACATATTTAAATAATAATGACCAAACAGACAATTTTGGGTCAATTTAAATCTTTATTTTTTTTAAAATTCCAGCCAGATCAGATGGTCAACAACTAGATGATAAAATACAATGCTTTTTTAAAGATGACCAACAACATGACATTAAAATAAAATCACATTTCTTATACAGTTGATGCTGATTTTTCTTGTAGGATCCAATGACAACATCACACGTTATTAAAAGTTTTCATAATTTCAATCTGTTCACTATTGTATGTAAACATCATTCTGAAGAACTCTGGTGTTGTGATTATTATTTAAATATGCAAATAATCCTTGGGACTATATGATTTATGTAATTATATAAATATTGTTGACTTTTTGAATTTTTATCAGGGATCTTCAGAATGTGGTTAAATTATAACAGTGAACAGAGTGATACCAACTGTCAGTTATGTTCATGTATTTTACTTTGACACTCCTACGTACTAGTGAAATGATTTTAATATATGCTTTGCTTGTGCAGCTAAAAAGTTGTATACAGATGGTTTTCAAATAGTTGTCGTGCAGACTACAAAATTATATCAGATGTTGAGAGATGTCTGCAGGAAACTCAGTATATCATGTTGTAAAAGGACAAGGAGACCATGATCTGATCATGTAAATATTGTGGCATATATTTTTCATATTAACAGCATCCTAACTGTTTATATAAAGAAATAGCAAACCTTTCTCAACTGTTTTCACTGCCAGCACCATTTTGATTACATGGACTTAGAGTTTAAAGAAACGATCAAAGGTTACTTTGTTTATTAGTACACTAATAAGAGCACTTAGTTCATAAATCACAATTTTCACTTCAACATTTAACCCACAAAGTTATATGGCAGTACTAGCCTAATTTTTTTTTGTTTTTCATATTCCATGGTTTGTAGTAGTGACTCACTATTGTCACTATTACTTGTTATTTTTTAGATTGCTTGCTATTCACTACTGTTTTTATAAAAACCTCACTTTTCTCTCTAATTTTGAGATCTGAGGATATTATATGCTATATACCATATTTTGGATACAATTATGACTGTTCATGAGGTTTGTGACAAAATAGATTGGGTAATCATTACTGACATATACTGTACACCTTGCAAAAGATCATCACAGTGTCACCCATCCATTGGCAAGAGAAAGGATATTGATTTGTGCAAAAGAAGGGCTGGAGAGACTAGCGATTTCCCACTAAGTCATCTTGGAGATTCAGCAGTCACTTTATGTAACAAATTTGGAAATGAGCCAAGAACATTATCAAACTTGCATCATTTTTTCTTCTAATTTTTATTAAAATTTTAAAGTATGAAAATACCACAAAGATATTTCAACAGATAATGTATTTTGGACCAAGTGAATCTAAATAACATAATTTATGCAGATTGATATCTACTATAAATTAACACCGAAATTCAACAACAGTAGCCTATGTTTCTATTTGGAAAAAAAAATTGGCCCAGACTTTAATGCTGTCATTGAAGAGAATTTTGTACTATGTGATTAGTCATGTGCACCACAATTGTGCTGAGTTTCAAACATTGGCAGCACAGTGTTTATACTGAACTCTATTGGCTGCAGCATAGAGTTCAGTATAAACACTGTGCTGCCAGTCAGAGAAGAGGAAAGAAGTACTCATCACATCTTATTTTGAAAAAAGAAATAAAACTAACAATTAATAACAACTGAAAACTGGCAGGGGAAAATGAAGATTACACTAGTAGTCAAAATCTTTACTAATAGTGTAATCTTCAACAAAAATGCAAGACAAAATCTTGCATTTTTATTGAAAACATTTCTATCAGCCATGATATAAGAATATAGGTCTATCGCTGCAGACTGTGCTTCTGAGGAATTAGTGTTCAATGTGAGCCCCATTTTCTTCAATACAAACTTTGACTTTGATTACAAGGGAATTAGGTTGCTTGAAGAATTTCATCTTCATCTAAGGATGAAAATGCCTTATATATTCTATGATATCACTTCTTTTAGTTGAATGTTCACAGTACAGAAAGTCTTTTATCCTTCCCCAACAAATAATAATCCATAACAGCAAATCAAGTGATTGGTGTGGATAATTGATTGGACCATATTTTTCAATTCACTTGTTGGGAAAGATAGTGTTCAGTACCTGATGGGCAACTGTTAATGTAAGATCTAGACATTCATCTTGTTGAAACCACATGCCCAGGCATAATTGCAGAGGAATATTTTCTAGCAAGACAGGAATATTGGTCAGGAAGGCTGCATATAAAGCACCATTCAGATTTACTTTAAGCAAAACAGGACCTACGATCTCACTTCCAATAATGTTATATCAAATATTTACTTTCCAAACATGCTGATGATCCATTTCTCTAATAGCATGTAACTAGCGACCATGGGATGTTAAAGATAAAACCATTTGATAGAGCATACTCAATTTTCTATAAAAGTTTTTGGGACATTTTATGAAAATCGCTTTATTTTATTTTAAAATGGGCGTATGGGTGATCTGAGACACTGTACGTATGTATGTATTTGTATTGAACTGTCATTTATTTATAAGAAGTAATTTGTAGTATTGAATAGAAATTTTTAATGAAAGTAACACACAAAAGCATTTAGAATGTAATTAATTCTTTCTTGTTTTAAATTCATAGTCTATCTTTAAGATGGAAGTGGTGAAAAACTATCACAGTTTTTAATTTTTGAACATCATTAATGAGTGTATACAGTAACAAATTCTTATTTATGAACACTTATAATTTATTTGCCGTTCCTAATGACATTATAAATGGTGGAGTATATTTTTATATTATGCATTTGTTTTGTTTTTGATTTGATTTACATATATTTGGTTGGTGTGATTTAGGATTTACATAACTAGAAATAGTTTCTGTTTCAGAGTTTTTATTTCATATTATAAAAAATGTGAATAAAAGTGACTAGATTATTTGATTTAATTTAATCAGAGTTGAAATTGTTTATTTATTTTGATTTATTTTTAAGTGTACATTAAACTATTTGTTTTTGTTTTTTTAAGTTTAATATTCTTTAAGTTTAATAGTTAAACAAAAAGTTTAATATTCTATTCATTTTATTATATTATTCATTGCTGTTATTTTGAAATTTTTTAGAGATATATTATTTGCTTTTAATTAATTAGGTTTTTATCTCTAAAAAAGACTTCTCTTGTTGTTTTAAGTAAAATCATTTTGAGGGATAACAGTTTGAACCATTTGACAGTTTGAATATTCTATTATAACTGCATTGCTTGTGTAAGGATTTTATTTATCAGGTTATTTTTCTTAGTAGTATTCATAGAATGCAATATACCTTGCTTATAAGAAAACAGATATTTTATATGATATTGTTTTATTGCATAATAGAATTACTCAAAGGAAGCAGTAAGTCATGTACAAAAGTATTTAATGAGAAATGAAGTTCCTGTCAATTTATTTCAGGTTAGTTGCAGTTTTTTTTAATTCAAGATTTTTTTGTTATAATATCAATACATATTTTTTATAGCCGTATATAGAAGAAATTTTTAACCATTTGAGAGGAGATGTGTTTAGAAAATTCATTGAAAGGTAAGAGTGTTAGATAATCTTTCTATTTTAAATGTTATAGATATCAAAGAAAATCTCTTGATATTATGAAAAGGAACAAAGGATAAAGATCCTGTAACTTGTAACTAAAGAAACATTTTTGAACTTAACTACAACTATCTTTAGATTATATATAAACAATGTTAGAAAATTTCCATTCTTAAAACTATTCTAATAAATACTTTAAAGTTGCATTTGAATAACTAAAATTTATATGGGAAGCTTATTTCCAAATGGATATAAGAGCCCAATTTATGATATTTGAACTAATGTCATAATAATACTTATTGCAAGCTCTACTATTTACAAAATAATATTTTGTGTGAAAGGCCCATATACAAATAAGAAAAACAGCATCTAATTTACATTTTGTTTACAAATGGACATATATTGTTTCTACTGTAGTTCAAATAGAAAAACCTCTCCTGAACTAGATATATATAATAATATAATACTCCCAAACCTAAAATCTATTTAGAAGAATGAAAACATTTAATGAAGAACAAACATTTTCAACCTTTACAAAAGCCATTCTGAGGTTGTAATGGTAGAACACAAATCGAACAAAAACAAATTTAAGTAATGTTCATTATATACAAATGTCACATGCACAGGAATGCCGGAAATAAGTTATAACATAAAAATGATCACAAAAGAATACAACACATTATACAGGCCTTTTGTTACCGTGTTTCTCTAAAAATAAGACATCCTCAGAAAATAAGACCTAGCACAGGTTTTGCTGAATTGCGAAGTCCCTCTGAAAGTAAGACCTAGCAAAGTTTTTTTTAGTCGTAACGGTCATCGACAGATGGTTGAAAGTGGCTGTTGGCTTTTTGAAAGTACAGCCACTGATTGGTCAGCAGACAATCACGCTACACGGCATGATTTGCATAAGACTTTGGCTTGGGAATCATAGATTTGCATAGTGCTATGGTTCAGTAAGCACTAATTGATCATCAAGCCCGATGTCGACGCTATGAAAAGGTTAAGTTGAAGCGAGAGTGGGAAGTCCACTCCAGCACGGGAATTTCATAAGTTCAGTTCGACATGACCAGATATACGTCACTCTCGTTTAAGTTAAACTTGGGAATTTTTTTGTTCAACAATAAATGTGAATTCTTCTTCATGGAAAAATAAGACATCCCCTGAAAATAAGACCTAATGCATCTTTGAGAGCAAAAATTAATATAAGACACTGTCTTATTTTCAGGGAATCATGGTATTTATAAGCATTTAACCTGTTTGTATGTGTTATATTATTTTGTAGTCATTTTTATTTTATAACTTATTCCTGCTTTCTTGTACATGCAACACTGATATATAATGAACATTATTTAAATACAAGTATATTGCACTAATGTTGTATAGCTTTGCAGATAATACTTAGAACGTAACACTAATGTTTTTGACCCATTTCTATGGTCTTCTTCGGGTATTCTATAAATTTTTCTGAGAATCAATTTTAAAGACGAAAAACAACTATCGAGAGCATGTGGCAGGCTATTTATGATGTGACGCTATAACAGCAGGCACAGGTGCACATCTTTTGAAGATTTAAATCTTGAAATTTTAAAAAATACATTTTGAAGATAGAAGCATTGGAGACTGGAACGCTTAAAAATCAGAATTGAACTCACATTGCACCAGAAAAATTTATAGAACACTTGAAGAAGACCATAGAAATGGGTTGAAAACATTAGTGTTATGTTCTAAATATTATCTGCAAAGATATACAAGGTTAGTGTGACATACTTTTATTTATTATCTCTTTGTCCATTGGATGGATTTGAACATTATTTAAATTTGTGTTCTACCAGTAGAATTTCAGAATGATCTTTGTAAAAGTTGAAAATGTTTGTTTGTAATTAAATGTTTTCCTTTTTCTAACTGAATTTTAGGTTTGGGAGTATTGCAGTTTCAAATGACATGCATATACTGTATATGACCAATGCAGAAAAGAAAATTTACAAGCTTTATTTCTTTAATCAGGGAGAATTTAGGAGGATTAAAGTTACATGCAAAATGTGTGAAATTTCATATACCTTTTTAGGTAGCTTTTGCTTCCACACATTACTGAAATGGGGTAAAAAAGAATGGCTTCCAATTAATATTAATGCATTGTTCCAGATTTCACGTGTGAAAGAGGATAAAAGGCCAATATTAAGAAGCGTTTAAACTCTTTCATAATGTTGGAATCTCACAAATACTATTACTTTTATAAGCAATTGTTAGATTCAAGGACTGTATCTGATGAGGTACATAGTAAAGAGGTGTTTGAATTTGATGAAAACAAATCTTACATAGTTTTTGGTTGAATTATATGAATAAAGTTTGTGTTAAAAACAGTCAACTTAAAAGGTAAAAAGTATTTAAAGTTAATTTTAAAATTTATTTTGTGTTAAAAAGTTGTGTTATACGAAAAAATTTATTGTGTTAGTGCACATTATGTTAAGTTTGCTTATTAACTCAAATAAATGAATGACTGCATATAAAACAACAATTCGACATTTACAACATTTTAAGCTGCAAAACTATTTAATAATGAACATTTTTGGTCTTATTAAAAGACTATCTTCAGGTTAAATAATTCTATCAAGCATTACAATTTGAAGATGGGATTTAAGTCCACTAAAAACATTTGTTCTACAATGTAAATATTGAACTTTACTGCTGGAATGTGGGTTATTATGTAAATTTCATCTTTTAGTTTTCATGTGTTCTAAATGATGTTTATTCTCTAAATCCATTGGGGATACTTTGAGAGTCTTTGAGATTGTAACTTTAACCATATTAACTAGGAAGAATATTGCCTTTTTTTAAAGTTTGTTTTTTCTGCACTTACATTCATAGAGTAGTAATAAAATGTTATTTAATATTTGCTTATTATTTGATATAGATGGCCACATCAGTTACATTAATATTTTAAGCAGTCATATAAATTAGCAACATTTTGTTTTAAATGAGTACAAAATAAAATAATTGGTAGTTAAATATTCTTAGTACATCACTTAATACAAATAATTGATATATTGCTTTAATACAAGGGAGTTTTGAAAAATAATGTTTTTCTTTTTCTATTGTGTTCATTTTAATTCAGATTTGAAAAAATAGCAGGCCATAAAGTACACTTTTTTCTCTCCCATAGCATTGTTCACCAGGTACTTGTAGGTAAGCAATATAGGTAATTTGAAATGTCATCTCTTATTAAATCTTCCACTATAGAGGATTAGTTATGGTGTGATTATTTTGAATGAAAAGACAAGAGCTATTACAAAGTCATGCCAAAGTGTTGGAAGTGTATTCTGAAGATTGCATAAATTATTCCAACATTTGACAATGATGCAAAATGCTGAAACAAGGATAAACAAGCCTATGTGATGAGCAGCAATCTGGCTGCAAGCACAGAAGGCTTCAGAAAACATTTTGGCATACAGTTGGAAACTTTTGTCACATCCTCCCTACAGCTCTGATTTAGTGTCTAGCAACTATTACTTATTTGACCCAATGAGAAAAGTTTCTTGGTGGGAAGAAGTTTCAAATAGACAAAGAACTGAAATCCAGGGCTCAAGTTTCAATAAACAGACTTTTAGGAAACTAGTGTTTTAACCTCATGAAGCACTGGGATAATTGTATAAATGTTTTTGGTTTATACATAGAAAGAATTGGTCTGCACTTGCATTTTGTTTCATATATTCAGTTTGAATAAAATGCATTATCTGAAAAATATAAAAATTAAAAATATGTTACTTTTTATAACTTACTTATGTAATATGTTCTATATATCAAATAAATAATTATAAAGAAATGAAACTAATCATAATTTGTTCTGACTTACTTTATTTTCTGGTGGCTTCATTTTTGGTCTATTGCAGTGGTTCTCAAACTGTGAGGTTATTACCATAACAGAAATATTATTCCACAAAGAAAATTTATTGTGGTTGTGACTACAGTGTAGTCATTGTATTGTTAAAGTTTGATTTTATTTAGTGATAAGTGGGTGTGTGTGTGTGTGCGCTATTTTACTTTTTTGTTTTGTTTGAAATATAAATGCATACTATTAACAAACTGTAAGAAAATCTTGGTGTTAAACCAGCAAAATTACAGATGATAAGTCATGACAATCTGATATAAAAGGGTTATTTTTTTCAGTCTCCATTAATGCATGAAAAAAAAATTGGAAGCATATGAGACAGGGACAGGGTGTGCCCCTAGAGAGTAGTATATTCCCTCACCACTTAGTGTCATGCCAAGCTATTTTACACATTTGCTACTGTGCAGTAAACATGTAAAATGCACTGCCAATTCAGTCTCTTGCCAACTGTGAAGTACGAGCAGTAATTCAATTTCTTTAGGCTAAAGGGTTGAATGGAGATGAAATTCATCAAAGTATGTGTAATGTGTATGGTGAGAACTTAATGAGCTACAGATGTGTGTGTGAATGGTGTAGGAAAGTCAAACAAGGACATGACAATGTTCATGATGGGGGCAGTCAAGGGAGGAAGTGTGTGATGACCAACAATTTGGTGGACAAAGTGGATCAATTGTTGCAAGGAAGTTCACCATTTCTGAGCTCAGGGAAGAGTTTTCTCAAATTTTAAGGTTCACGCTGTTATACCATTGTAACAGATAAGCTTGGGTTCAGCAAATTATGTGCACGATGGGTTCCTAAGATGCTCACAGACCATCACAAGACTAAGGATGGACACTGCCTTGACATTTCTGCAGCTTTACCATCAGGATGGAGAGATGTTCTTGGACAAGATTGTGACGAGGGATGAGACATGGGTGTTGTTCGAAAATGTCGAGACAAAGGAGCAGTCAAAACAATGGATGCACACTTCGTTTCCAAACAAACCCAAAAAATTCAAACAATTGTTTTCCACCAACAAAAGAATGGCAACTGTTTTCTGGGACAGAAGAGGCATTTTGATGACCGAATTTATGGCACCTGGGACAACCATCAATGCAAAACTCTTCAACACCTTAGATGGGCAATCCAGAACAAAAGAAGAGGAATGTTATTTAAGGGCATGATCCTTTTTCATGATAATGCTTGTGTTTACGCTGCAAAAATGCCTCAGAAACACCTCCAGAGGTTCAAATGGGAACAGTTTCCCTATCCACTGTAAAGCCCAGATTTAGCACCAAGTGATTTTTATCTCTTCATCCAAATGAAAAAGTGGTTAGGAGGCCAGCAGTTCAGAAGTGACATAGAGCTGACTGACAGTGTTAAAGGTTGGCTGAATGGCCAGGCGGCAATGTTTCTTAATTAACGTTCTTAATATGTTTCTTAAAAGTTGGTGTCATGGTATGATGTCTGTCTGAATCAACAAGGCAATTATGTGAAGAATAGGCAAAGGCTGTAACTACCTTCTACAAAGAAAGTGGTTTTGTTCTTCATTCTTGTTTTTTATTCTGGGTCGGTGGAGGTTGAAAAAATAACCCTCATAATATAGTGACATATTATGATCAGAATGTTTTTGCTATATTGGAGTCAACTGATTTTACAAATTGGTGCTCCAATTTTTTTTTAATCCTTTACATCATTTTGCCATGGCAGGCATTTGAATACAGCAAGGGACATATCCTGCTTTCAAACCATAGAATAAATATTACATAGAGATGGCATGAAAGCTGTCTGCTATGGATCAATTTGAAAATTCAAGATGGCTGTGTACTGAAGTAACCACTTCTACACTACATGCAGTTATAAGCAGATCACTGAATAATTTATTTATTCCCGCAGTTTGAGAGTATTTTTTTTTATTGAACATCTTTATTATGAGTTGCTAGTCTAGTGAGCCTAGTGAGTACATGTTCGTTTTACATATTAAATATTAATCTATATTATTTTACTTTTAAGAAAACTGATTGCCTACATGCCAGCTTGTTTTGTTGAGAGCAGTGCGAATAGATCTTGCCTTTCATTGATTTATAATTTATGATTTTGTTTATTTTACACGTTAGCATCTATCTTTTTTTAATTAACAATAAAGTTTGTTAGTATAACTTATTATTATTTTGATTTTTCTGTTTCATTTCTTGCATGTTCTATTGTCACCTTATAACTTTTGCAACAGCAATAAACTTAATTTTTAAATTTTGTGCTTATTACCTAGGGTATTGGCAACTGAAGACCCTAATTTTGAATTTAATGTTTGTTTACAAAATGTTCATTAAAAAAAGTATTGCTTTGTGTGTATATTACAAAATGATTTTTACAGCTTTTTACTTTTTTGGTTGTTATAGAATATAATGTAGGGAAAGTGTGGTAATTAGTTAAGTTTTAACTTTCTCTAGTTTACTTTGCATTTTTCAACATTTTCACATTCCAGGCAGCTCAAAACTGTACAAGTTTTTTACAATACAAAGTAGATGTGTGCATCTACTTTGCATTGTAATTCAGGACTAGATGAATGAAAAATTTTGAAACAGGCATGATTATTATTAAGAAGGTTATTTGTAGAAAACTTGGATGATGATCATGGATTGTTTGATTGCTAAAGTTAAAAGTATCAGTTAAGAAAAATTCCTTTTCAATAAGCCTTTGTTTTAAATCTTTATAGCTGCGCAATTGTTCCAAGGTTATTTGGTGTGCTAAAAATTCAGAGAAATGACTGACCTCATTAGAAAAACTTTTGTACACACTATTTGTGTGTAAAGATCTCCATGTAATTATTTACATTCAGTAAGCTTTACAGCAGTTTATGCCAGCTGAAAGTCTTCTGATAGTTTAACTGTTTCCAGTAAATAATTTCATTGGATTAAGAGTTTGTTTTTACAGTTGTCTTCCATCCATCAAGATAGTTATTTAATTCTTAACTTGTAATATGAGTTTTGTAAACAACACAGTTTTAATTTATAAACTTAAAACACATATTTTTTAATTATTCATAAACATACGTAAGAAGCAAGAGATAGTGTAGATATGTTTTTGAAGTTGCCTTTTTGTTGAAAATGTAGTGTCACCAAGTTCAATAATCACATCATGATGATCATGAGATATTTTGACAATATTTTTATTATTTGAAAGGAAAATAACATAGAAGAGAACATGTTTTACTGTTACAGTGGAAAATAAAAAATTGTGTGCATGTTGTATTTAGATTGCTCACAACTTATCAAAAGTGGAAAACTTTAGGTGTCTGTTGTGATTGACCCAAGATGGAGAGCATCAAGATTTGAACACTAGTGATATTCTTTGCCTTATATTTCTGGTTTAGATAGTGAGAAGAGCTTGAAATTTGATATGCAATTCTTATATGTATAGTGTATTGATGCAGTTGGAATTTTGGAAAGTATGGTTTTAGGGAGTGGAGAGATAAGAGAAGATTGGGAGTCATATTGGTGGGTTCTTCACCATCCAAAAATTTAATTTATGTATACCCAGTTGGAATAGTTGAATTTAATTGATATGTCATCAAGATGTTAATGTGTTATCTTTTTTGATAGTTGTTCCTGATAAGAGTTTCTTTAAGAAGTTTGGTTTGGTTTGATTGATAAAACTTAAAGTTAAAGA
Organism: Centruroides sculpturatus; assembly: GCF_000671375.1. Classification (NCBI taxonomy): domain Eukaryota; kingdom Metazoa; phylum Arthropoda; class Arachnida; order Scorpiones; family Buthidae; genus Centruroides; species Centruroides sculpturatus. Next base: position 327,485 of record NW_019384727.1, read on the forward strand.
TAAATTATATAACTTGCAAATATTTTGGACTTCTACATTTACAATCTATCATGAAATTTAAAATTAATTTGATATTTTAATTTTTCTCTTTTGTTTTTTTATGTAAACATTTATTTTTCTATTAGTGAGATAAGACTTGCTGAATGAATAATTCAGGTTTATATGTAGAAAAACTGACAATTGTCTGTAATGAAGCAATTTTAAACTTCAGTGAGCAAAAATTACTTTTGTTGAACATTTTAGGTTGTCTACACAGCCGTCTTTATGTCTAATTGTGGCAAAGGAGCGAAAGGTCTTGGAAAGGGAGTTGCTAAACGTTATCGTAAACTTCTCCATGATAGCCATCTTCATGATCCTATGGAAATGGGATAGAATATGAAGTATTACCTCATATGGATATAATATGGTACAGAGTATATGTAGTTTGAATTAAAAATTTAAAACCAGAATTGCAGTTAAATAAAAATGTTGCAACAAGAATCACAAACAAGATAATAATGAAAATAAATAAAGTAACAAACTATACATATAATGTAGATACTAAGTATCTTTCTGATTTAGTACAGCACTCATAAAATGTATTTCTAGGTTAGTGAAAGGTGCCATGCATCCTTATGATTTATACATAGATTGTATTTGGGATGCTTAACTGTGCAGTTAGGCTGGTCAAGGCCAAACCCTTCCCTTCAGCGCACAATTTTAATTTTTAGGATAATTTTTAAAATTGCAATGTCCCACTTCAAAATTGTTGTAGAGTCAATCTAGTTTTTTTTTTTATCACAAACATATCAGTTTATGATGGTTAAATCATTATAATAAAATTTTAAAATTTCTGAAAAATGAAAAAAAAATAATTAGGGTAAATGATGGTGAGATGGTGAACACATGTAATTACTATATAAACTAAAAAGTAGTGCTATTTATTAATATATTGTGGTAATTGAAAGCCATGCTTGCTGTGTATGTGCTGTTTATGTGCAATTGCTATAAAAATAAGTTGAAAAAAAGCAAATGTTTCTGTTTCTGACTTGTAGAATATTTTACCCAAAGTTAGGTTTACTGCAGCCTCAAATGTTAAAACTATTAGACGAATTTTGTTTCTTGCATGTTATATTTTAGAAGTTTGAATAATGAGTCTAACTTGAAATCGGTCAAAAATAACAGATTAAACTCTATTAGAGGGCTTTTTAATACACTATTTACCAACTACTCCACATCTCTAAGGGTGATATGGTGAATTAACAGAAAATTATATTTTGTTTTTAAATCTGTTTTCAGAATATGTTATTATTTTGCTTATTATTATGTTGTTTGGTATGATAAGAAACTACCATTTCAGTCAGTTTTTAAATAAAATTTATTTTTACAATCATAGCTTTCAGAACATTTTTTTACCATCTCGCTCTCATTTACCCTAATTTAAAAAGTTTTGCTGAATTTTCTATATACATTAGTTGGATATATTGTTTTCTTATTTGAAGAAAAACGAAAATTGTAAACTTTCAGGTTAACTTGGGTAGAAATTACAACATATTTTAATACAAATATTTTATGAGCAATAATAAAAGTCTACATTGATAAAAAAGTTTCACAGTGACTGAAGCATGCATCTTCCTACAGACCTTGACTTTTAGGTTATTGCTGGAGTCAGAGATTTTATTTTCTCTATAGTCAACTTTCACCTTACCACAATAATTTACATAATAGGAAAATTACAAAAATATTAAAATTCTTGTAAAAGGGCTTTATCATATTATATTTTAATAATAACTAATAATAATAATAAGGGACAATAACAAATCAATTATAGTCCATTTACTTTAACTTAATACATGGCTAGGAGAAGAGATTCTGTTGCCTTTTCTCACTTCTAGGCAAAATTTATCCTTCTGCAGTTTTTCATTCTTTTTATTTGATTGGTCAAAAACTTAGTGAAAATAAGTAAACATTGAAGAAGTTTTAAGTTAAGAGATTAAAATATTTATTCACCTGAACAATTAATTAAACTCATGCAATCGATTTCCAGCTAAGTCCTTCATTCGTATCATTAAAGTCAGTCATATTAACTGTGAAAAACAAACAAGAACATGGAGCATATTGCTATTCAACCAATCATTGAAAACATAGTTAATTAAAATACAAAAACTTTAAATATATATATGTATATATCCTTTTCTCTATTTGTAAGTTTCATTCCTTTCATTACTACCATTGATGATTAAATAATTTTGAAACATATCATTGTTTATTATGAATTCAAAGTTTTAGAGGGAACTGTTTCTTATGGAAGAGTTTCCCAAGGTTAGAATAAATAGACTATGCTGAGAGGATAAAAACTCCAGCAGTAGCGTACAAGTAAAGGTTTGTTGTGATGTGCATGCTTTAGTCACTTGATCTTTTTTACCAATGTGGAATTTTATCATTTTCTCTTAAAACATTTGTATTAAAATATAATGCGACAACATTTTTCTACAACAATATTATTATTTTTGTAGTTTTACAACCAATATATTGTTTGTATAGTTGCTTCTATTTACCAAGCAGGGAAGTATTTGTGTTCATCGTAATCTGATTCAAAACACTTGTGTTTTTAATATTTTATAGTAGACACTATTTACATATAATTTAAGTATTATTACTATCAACTATAATAAGTGATTATATTCATGTTTACTTTTATTATGTAATAGCAGAAGGAGCGTTCAGTTTTGTGGAAAATTTAAAATTAGACACTTCAGTCAAAATGCATGCTTGATTACATAGTGTCAAACAACTAAAAGTTGGCTTATTAGAACTTCAGAAAGAACTAAAACAAGTACAGTTGATTCCCCCATAACATGGTAGATATGTTTCGCTTTTTATGAAATTCATGATGTATGAGTCCTTAAATACATGAACCAATCACAGCCCGGCATGCATGCAGTTTACGGACTATGGCTGTTTGGAAGGTTTTCTTCATTAAAATTAATCGATTCTAGACTAATTTTGACTCAACATTTCCAAAACACATATAATTTTTTGGGACTAATCCATATAAACTATGCTATAAACAAAAAATTGTAGGATTACTTACCGAGCGTGCACTGTTCAACGTAGCCATTGCTTAAGCTTGTTTTCGTTGTGGAGCAGTGCATCGAACAGTGGGCACATTTTTCCTGATACATTATTTTTCTGTGAAAAATTTGCTGAACTTTGGAGACATCATTAATATAAATATAATTTTTATGACACTTAAATTATAAATGGTTTTTAGTAGGTCCACTGCTCGTTTAAACTCACTGGTTTGTGCAATATCCACTATTGGCCTAGATTCGACCAATCCTGTCGCGACACGAGTTGGCGATGATGTTTTACCATATTTTAAGAATTTCTTTTAGCATGTTTATACTAATACAGTTGCAATGTTTTTGCCGCTATATACGAATCTGTATTATATGAACCCGTTTTATAGGGGGTCTACTGTAATTTAACATTTGTTTACATTTTGCCTCCCATGAACGTAGCAAAATGGGGCATTGAATTTTGTGCCAAATCTATAGTTAGGCAGTTCTGACAAAATACTTATTTGTTTAAATAGTGTCTTTCACAATGTAAACAGTCACCAACAGCTTAGGTGTTTTTACAGTGGATTTAGCAATTAATTGTCTACAACAAAGTCTCCACTATTTCACAATAGGAAGGGTTAAGTTTTGTGGAAAATTTTTGGCAAAAGGATGAAGACAAAACAAGTCTTGGTTTAAATAGTGTTAGTTAACTTGAACACAAATCAACCAGAGTTTTTAGATCAGGGGTGTCCAACCCGCGGCCTGCGGGCCGCATGCGGCCCAAGGCAAGTTCCAATGCGGCCCAATAAACGTGTAAACAAAACCGACAAAGTGTTTTAATTTTTTTATTATTTATTTATTTCAACGGCATAAACTCAAAAAAAAAGTTTCACAAAGCCGTAAACCTTTATTCGTATTTTATTCTTGAGTGGAAAGGAAATATTTTCAAATACTTGGAAATGTGTGAATGAGGAAGGATTACTAAATAAAGCTGGAATTGTGACTCAAAGGATTATAGACCCAAATTTGGGAAAAGGAGGAAAAGATGAGAAAAAACAAAAGATGTAGTAGTGAGAAAGGTTAAATAGATCTTCTGTTGACCCCTAATTTTCCAACCTTTCTCACTTTTTTATCTTTTGTCCTTTCTCTCATTTCCCTGCACTTGTGTCTATAATCCTTTGATTCACAACTCCAGCTTTATTTAGTATTTTTTCCAACGTTGCAACGATTGCGCCAAATATGGCTACTTTTTTTTGTTTGACGTAAAAAATATCATTTGGCGCTTTGGCTACTTTTTGGGCTACATATTATTTATATTAGTTGAATAAAAATGCACTTTAAAATGGTGTTTCGTTGCTTTTTATTAATTAGAGACCCAAATATAATAAATATTTGTGTTTTTCAAATAAATTTCCGTTTGTCTCTTTTATAATAAATGAATTTATCTATTTCTAAGTAAAAATTTAAAGTGTCTGTAAAAGTAATTTTTAAAATATCCTTTTTCTTGACAAAGTTTTAATACTTATTATTATAATCTAGACATGTTAATCCTTAAATATACTCGTATATTGGACCACAAGTATATATTATATGTACTTGTGGCCAGTGGCGTAGCGTGGGTGTCAGCCGCCCGGGGCGGAGAAAAATTTCGCCGCCCCCTTATTTAGGTATCTCAATTTAAAAGACTAAAATTCAGTTTCGTCACAGAATAAGTAATGAAAAATTCCGTGCTAATGTTGCCACCTTTTTAAAATCGCCTACCCGGACGGCAGGTGAGGTTTGTTCCAACAGAAGTTCTTGACGCATGCGTATATCATTTTACAATGCGAAGAATAATTTGCGGTGCATACCGGTTCTAAATCAGTTACGGTTAGCGACTAGGGAGACTTGGATAGGAGTAACGCAAGTGACCTAGCCCTATTGGATATTGGAGGTGTATACGATTACAAATGAATCGTACAATCAAAGAAAAAAAACAAAAAACAAAAATAAAAAAAAAAGGTCAACACGTTGCGCACGATATCCCCGAACGGCGAGTCGATTCGCGGACTATCCGGATGGATGGTAACACTATTGCCGTGCTCATTTCAATCAGTCCGAGTCGTAGGTGGACGAAAATATGAAATAAAATGGTTCAAATTCTTACAAGATATTATTATTATTTATTGTGAAATTTTGCCGCCCCCTAAAAAAGTGCAGCCCTGGGCGGCCGCCCCTGCCAACCCCCTACGCTATGCTACTGTTTTTGGCCCAAAACTCCTTGACTTCTTCCAATGCAGCCCAGAGAAACAAAAAGGTTGGACACCCCTGTTTTAGATGATCTCAAACACAAATTTAACAAAAGATAAAACATGAAATCAAATGTATTATTTTACTGGATATCTTTTCATAACTCCAGTGCAACTTCATATTTGATTGAATATGTAGGAATCTGAGGTTAAAATTGTTAATTTTTTAAGGATTTTTTTGTTGTTTAGTCTTTAGAGTCCTGATGAGCTTATGAAGTCCTTTTCAACATGGGGAATGTTCTCAGTTACTGTTGATATGGTAGCTAACATAGTTGTACATTTTTCTTATCACACACTGTGTACTGGTGTTTCTTGAGGTGTCTTGGGAAATTTGCAAGATGTAGCCTATATACTTGCTGATGCAATTCTTGTAGCATAAGATGAATAGTATCTCATATACACAGGAGAGTGTTTTTATCAATGGGATACTTGTCTTTATTTAGGAAGCTAAGACAATTTACCTTTGAGGTTTTCATTACGAGAGTGTGCACACATTGTACTGATGTAAGAGTGATGCTAGAAGAGCTGGATAGAATTAGAGGCATCATTGTATAAGGATTGTTGCCCGAAGCATTATCAATAAAATAGAACTTCAAATTTTACAGACAACTGGAACACACCAAAGAACCTGAAATAAATTCCAGTAGAAGTTCAATTCAAGTAAACTGTGAACAAATATTTTTGATCTTTACGAGAGATCTTCATCAGATCCAATGTTCTAATTTACAATGCAAGAAAAAGAACTGTTACATAATATAAAATTTTGAAAAAAAGGAATATGTGAAGTGTTAATACAAATAAAAATTAACAGCCTGAATAAGTAATAAATACAAAATCACCTTGCAACCTTTATACAAATTAGAGGAATAAAAATTTTTAATTTAACATTTTTAAGTGCAAACATCTTGCACCTGTTTGTTGTATAAAAACTGCCAAGTATAGGATAACTATTTCTTGTCCTTGAAATTAATACAACAGCTTTTTTTATATTTGAATATTCCAATGGCTTCCAGTGTCCTGATATGTTCATTTTACTGCACTCTTCTGAAGGTTGGTTTATTAAGGTGTGCTTGCATGTCATTTTTAGATGTGTTTATTGCCAGGATGATGAGTGTGTTTTCTTTTATCAGTAGTTATTCAACCAGTTTCTTTTGGAGGGATTATTTAGTGGAATGTATGTACTCTAAATCACTAATTTTCAAACTATGGATTGCGACCCAATATTGGGTCTTGTTAAAACTTTAATGGGTCTAAAAATGGTTATACCTTTCACAGAAATAATTGTATTACTGAAATATTTTCTAAGAGGTAGGAACAATAGATGCATCTGTTAAGTACTGAAAATTTTTTAACTTTATTATTATTATTATGTTGGGTGTAGTGGGTTATACTCAGCTAATGCTGATTTCTGTGTATTATTCCAGACCAGAGTCAAGACATAGCAACCAAAGCAAAACAAAAATTAAATAAATATGCTTATATAACGAACGAACTGGATAAATATATTAGTAATAAAACACACCTTTAATAATCCAGCTAATAAAAATTAATAATATAATAACATTTTCGATCATTTCTTAACGATCTTCTTCAGTTACCATAGCATAGAATAAAATCGAACACAAAAAAGAACGTAAATACGAAATTAAAATATAAATAACGGAAAAGTAGATAAAATAAACGAAAAATATAAAATTAATCCAAAAAAACGTCACTTAACAAATAAAATAAATAAAGTCATTAATTCTTGTAAAAGGATCGCCATGCGGTAGGTAAAGAGTCCGCATCTCTATGGTTGATGCAACCAGTTTTCTTGTGTGCCTTAAAGATCTCTAATTTCTCCAGATATTTCATTGTATGTAAATTTGTCGTAGGATTAATAATTTCCGCCCGATCCCAAAGGACTTGAATGTCATGTTGCGTTGCATAAGACGATAGCACGGTGCTGTCAAGTTTCTTATTAATCGTATATTTATGTTCTTTGATACGTTGTTGCAATTTGCGCATTGTTGCGCCTACGTAGACAAGATCCGAATTAAAACGCTGATCGTGTAATGGTATAGAATAGATTCCTGATGCCGATTTCCAGTCATAACGCTTCTTATCGTTTCTTAATAGCTTGAAAACTGTAGGATTGCGTCGATATACTACACTGAAATCATTAGCCTTGGCCGTTTCTTTATGTATTTGTCTCAAAAAC